>NW_026057586.1:45147134-45361846 GCF_023721935.1 Panthera uncia | reverse complement strand
AGAGAGAGAGAGAGAGAGAGAGAGAGAGAGAGAGAGAGAGAGAGAGAATCTTAAGCACGCTGCACACTCAGCCGGGACCAGATACAGGGCGGGGAGGGAAGGGGAGGAGCTCCGTCTCATGACCAGGAGATCGTGACCTGAGACGAAATCAAGAGTCAGAGGCTTAACTGACTGAGCCACCCAGGCGCCCCTCTGAACATTTTCTAGGAAGAGCCTGAATGCGGTCGTAAGAGACAAGTCAGGACACCAACAACTGTTTTGCTGGAAGCTGCCTGGTTTGAAAACAAAAACAAAAACACAAAAACAAAACACCAAGTTGGGTTCAGCAAAGGGAACGGGTGAGTCTCACGATGAGCCGCCACTATGCCTGGCACCCCCCGGGTACGGAGGAAAGACGGCCTAGCGGCCCGCACTGTTCAAGAAGACCCACTTAGCAGGCTCCCTGGGCTCTCGCGTGAACACCTCACAGAGGCTGACTACGCGGTAAGCATGCGCGGGAGTCGCACCTGGGTCCGCGGCGGCGGCAATATTATCTGCTTGGAGATGATCTTCATAAAGGCTGGGGGCCGGGAACGTTTGCTAAGTTGGTTTCAGTGAGACCTTCACGAAGCTCCTTAAGCAGTTTGCCTCATAGCAGGCAATATTCAGCCTTCCTCCCTCTGTGGCGTTAGGCAGGGGCTTAGAGCTTCATTAGCCCCAGCTTAATTTTTACCAGATCCCTGCTGAGCATATACAGAAGCAATGTTTTTAATTGGCCATTTTTTTTTTTTATATTTTGTACTTTTCTTTCTTCCTTTTTTTTTTTTTCTTTAATTTACACAAATACTACTGCACAAGGGAGATGAGTCATTGGTGAAGTTGGAAGTTTTTGTTGGTTAGGACGTTTTTAAGGCATTGCGGTAAAGAATACTCCTCTCTTAAAAAAATAAATAAAAATAAACATTTTTTTCTTTAAAGAACACTCTTCTCTTTTAAAACCCATCCAACTTAGAAATACATACATCTAGTTTCATTAACGATGGGGACTACGTTTGTACAGCAAAAGAAAGAAAAACTAGCTCTAAAATATTTTCCCAAACTATTGTTATGTGTAAAATCATATCACTCATTACTTTGCCAAAGAAGATGTAAATTTAATTTCTAGAAATGGCACTCGTGCATTCTGTTCTTATCTTGAGAACATCGTTTCTCTTACTGAAAAACAAAAAGATTATTTTCATTATTATTTGTCACTCACAAGCTTGAGACAAACTCGGGCTAACCTCGTCTCTAACTTTCTGAGATTGTTGACAGCAGTTCGGATTTCTAGAACCTGTTTTGAAGACGCAGTATCGAGTAATGGAGGTGTTTCAATGAGTCAGCACTTAGCTCTCCTCTTCCCAGAAAAACAAAATTTCTTGCTGGCGTTCAGTGCATCCTGCAGGGGTTTTTTCCTAGCTCTGATCTGCACTTCCCATGTTGAGAAGTTTTCGTACTCCTTTTCTACCACTGAAAAGTTAATGTTATTTTAAAGTGTCCCCTGTCACAGCCCAGATTCTCCCGAGGAGCATATTCCTTTCCATAGAATGGGCATTTTTGCAACTTAATATCTTACATTTGATTACCATTGGTGCATATGTAAGTGCTGTCTTGCTCATCTTGTTTATTACGTATATGTATTAAAAACTAATAAAAGCAAAATAATACAAAAAATGAGCATTTCATTTTGGCATCCACCCTGCTACAAAACCCTGCAGATGTTTGGCTGCCTGTGATATATTTTGGAGGATGGAATCTGCAACTGTTATAATTAAGCAATACCATTAAGTCACCCGAGAGTAAATTAGAAGCTAAACTGGTGCTATGTGCTCAGGAACCCAAGATTATGGGCTGAGATCTCTATTCAGCGGATGAAGTCAGCTCCCTTCAAACTGATTCTGAAATAAAAGGTGTTATTTCTATTCCCCACCCCCAAAATACAGAAGTGTATTAAACATGTCCCTAATATTGATTTGGCATGCCAGCTGTAATCTTAAATTGTAGGGGGAAAATGTTTTAGTAAATAGAGCTATTTCTATTTTGCTACTACTGTTTCACTTGTAATGGGCAAGAGAAATGTGTAGGTCTGGATTATTTCCAGGGATTTGGCTGAGATCCAGGGACTCAGTAGTGGGAAAGAAAAAAAAAAGAAAAGAAAAGAAAAGAAAAGAAAAAAGAAAAGAAATCAAGAGAAAGGGGAAGAAACGAATCCTGGTACATTCTGTTGCAGTTAGAAATAGATGAAGGTAATGTCACTTCTCGAGTTTTCTCTGCATAATACCATCTGGAGAGAGACGATCCAGTCCCAACAACCAAAACTACAAATTGTCAGTAATGTGAGAATAGGACATTGATACAATACTTGTCACCAAAGGCAGCTTAAGCAACCTAAAATCCAATCTATTTAGAATATTAACAATTAAAAACATGTTAACTAACTTACCTAATAAAATTAAACATATAATCTCAGACATACCACTATGCTAAAAACTCCTCTTCAACAACAGTGTAAGTTGCCCAAACTAAGACATAATGGTCTGGACCCTTGGCTACTTATGGAATGTTCTTTGAAATGGTGTCCTGAGTACAGTCTGGGAGTTTGCTGGAAATGCAGAATCCTAGGCTCAGCCAAGGCCTACTCTATCAGAATCTATGTTTTACCAAGATCCCCAGCTGATTCATTCACACATTTAAGTTTGAGAACCACTGATCCAGACCCTTGGCTTCCTGTTTTCAGGCACCCAAGGCTGCTCAAATTCACAAAGCCTCTTAGTCCCAGGACAATTTGTCTATTTCCCACTTGTCAATCACTGCCTTGGCTTTCACAATTTGGCTGATCTCCCAAAAGCCACACTCCATTTGGGCAGCTTCCAAGAATTCTTTGCAGATACCACTGGTCTAGAGGATTGAATCCCCTCTCTTCTTTCCAGAAGAGCTGATTTCACTGAGCCCCTCACAGACACGGTGACAAGATATTGATGCTATACATTTTCAAGTTAGTCCTTAGACTAATCTTTAGGCACCGGAATTGCTGTTAGGATGGATCACTTTTCTCCCTACACCTGACATATGTCTTCCCCGATCTCACAATCTGCTGCAACTTGGCAGCCTAAGTTTATGAAGTTTTATGTTCTTCCAGTTTTTCTTCTTGATATCACTCTGCTTTTCTTCTTCATTTGTCTGGGGTTTTGTTTTTTGTTTTTTTGTTTTTTTGTTTTTAAGTAATCTCTATACCCAGCGTGGGTCTCAAACTCACGACCCTGAGATCAAGAGTTGCACACTCCTCCAACGGATCCAGCCAGGCACCCCTTCGTTTGTCTGGGTTTAACTGGTTTTGATCACATAATCTTTATGCAAAAAGAAATTCTTTGTGAAGTAGCATTTGTTCTTTACATATATGGCCCCTCCAGAGTGTGTCCTCCAGAATGATTCCACAAGCCTTCTTCCATGGCCTTCTCAGGCTCCCACTTTCTCACCTTACCCCATCAACAGGATAGAACACTGTTCCCCATTCTCTAGGATTTTGTTGGAAGGTTGCAAAGGACATCAGTACCTGAGGGCATATACCCTCTAGTGATCTTTTAGAAAAAGGAAAAACACAAACACAAATGTAGCTACAGAAGGTCCACTACATCATATTTATACAAATACAAAAAGATTTAATTATAGCAAAGTTCAATCAATCACTATGGTAACTAGTATATCAACCAAAAGGCTGAGGTCTGCTTTATACTCAAGGCAACCTCTGTAGATTCTTCCCCTCCCCAAAATATACTCATTTGTCAGCTAGCTCCATGATTATGTTCAATCTAAGACGTGCTACATAGGGTTTGCTTTTATTTCTACTTGGCAATTTCAGTATTGCTATGACTTCCACGATCTCTAGATCATGAATCACTTGAGCAAATAATGAGCCAATAAGCTCAAATCCAAGGGAAATTTCTGCAAAGCTGTCTTTTAACTGTATTTTCACACAGAGTGAAGTGTTCCTTGTCATAGAATAATAATCTAAGAAACAAATTCTGGCTAGATCCACTACTTGGTTTCAAATAGCATATTATTTTAGTATGTTAGAATAAACATTCCTTTATTCCATCTATAGCTTTTCAGTGCCCGCTAGATGCAAGGAACAAAAGAACAAAGGAACAACTCTTACAGCTAAATGATCTTTTTCTGATTTCTTCTCAAATCCAACACAAGGGCCTCCCGGCTAATTGAAAGGTCTCCATGGCTCTCCCTACTCCTAAACTCTTCCATCGGCCCTGGGAGAACCATCAATTTAGAAGAGGCCTTGAACGCTTTTCAGCTCCCCATGGAGGCACTCTCCCAAGCATCTAGAAGAGAGAGCAATTGATGGCAAATCAAACATAATTTTAGTTAATATGTTTCTTAGGCATCTCATTTTAATTTCTGTCCTCCCCCCACATGGACCACTTTTCAAACTAACTCCAATGGTAACAATTTCCCAGCCTCTTGAAACTCTATGTGCTCAGCACTGTGGGACCTCATCAAGTTCTCTGAACAGCTCCACGCTGTGCTCTCAGCACTCTGGGACAGTGGAAGACAACTCTCAAATAAACTAGGGGGAAATATGTTTTTCCTTCCCGATTCCCAGGCAGGTAGTTGGTCCTCAACATGTTTGCTTCGGATATAGCAGCCAGTCATAAAACCTCCTGGTCGTAGTGAGAGTCACTGTGCCCACGATGCATCCCAAGGTGCTGAAAGACTTCTGGTACCAGATGAGGACAGGCATAAGGCAGAGCAGGGGGCACTCAAGACAGCAAGTCTCCACGCTGAGTTGTAAGGCACTGGCTCAGGAGAGAGATGGACATGAGCAAACAAAACCTCATTTCGACGAAAGCCCTACCAGCTTAAGCTACCTGCTCCAATTTGGACTGTTTTTCCAGCTGCGATGCTCTTCAACTTGGAAGAACGTTTCATTCCATTTTCCTAAAATGTTCCATGGTAAATTCCTCTCTTTTGCAGATGGTAAGTTTTTGGTTTCCAGAGCCTCTCTTTCTAAGCTTCGCACAACCTCTTTTAGGAGATACCGTAAGAGAAAACACAGACAGAATGATGAAGTTTAGACAAATGCTGTCTGATTCTAAAACGGAAAACACAAAGATTCAGCTATCATTACCTAGAAAAGCAAACCCTATTAATAATAATACGATGCCCCCGATACATCCCCTACTTTATACTTTGTAAATGAGTCTGCCGTTTTCATCAGTCACCCCTCAGGGTTGGCGAGAAGAGCACTGCGCCCCAGGTAATATTTTTTTGGCAACCCCTCCCCAAAACAACAAAGCCAGTCCCCCACTGCTCTCCCTTCTCCATTCCTCAGGTCGTCCCCGTCTCTCTAATTGGTATTCATCCAGCGCAGAACAGTAGCTATCAGTACTTGATGATTAACAGCCTTGTGAGACCTTGTGCTAGCAGCAAGAGTTGGCTCTTGTAGCCACCATTTTAAAGGGGACGCTTGAATGTGAGATTTTTGTTTCAAAGAGGTGCGGATGGAGAGCACTGTGTTTCCACCATCTGAATCTGTCATGGAAGCAAGAAGTGCGCCGAGGAGGACGTGCAACGAAACCCCCCCGGCAACACTGCTATCCCTCCCAACGCTGCTCCGTACTGGGGAGCTTTGCAAGCGTGGTCTGGATTCTACATCGCTCAAACATTGATAAATCACTTGACTGTTTGGTGTTGAGATACCCCCTTCTGTTTCAAAGGGCCTTATGATCTTCATTCACTTTTCCCCACGTTGATCTTTGTGCAGTCCAGACCCTTTCACCCCCAGCAACCACAGATTCAGGATTCCCGACTCCCTGTACCACACCAACTTCAGGGAGTCATAGGAATTTGGATATTCATCTATATAGACTTACTGGGAGCAACCCAGAATTACATGCAGAATGCAACTTCTATTCTGAGTGATCCTGAAGATCTCTAGTTACATAGAATTTTGCATGTCAAGATTACGATCCCACCATATGGGGCTCTTTGCTTTGCACTGGAGTTGGGCACAGGATTTCAGAAACATGTTTCGGGTCTCTTGGAACGACCAAGTATGTTTGGACTGCACCAGATTTTATAAGCCATGGAGCAAATGTAAATACTTTTGGATGCTGGTACACATTTTATAAATAATTCTGGCAGAGTTTTAATTCTCTAGGACTTCAGGGGTTTGTTATATTCCATTTTTCATTATTTGTTCATTTCCATGTGGTCTTATTTCTGTAAACACGGTTTCTTGAAAAATGGAATTAGGTCCAGATTTAGCAAATACAAAAGGATGATTTGTAACATTTCTCTCATAAGCTGGATCCAAGCAAAGGCAAAATGAACTCATTTACAGTTGGTGAAACATAATTGTCCCTTTACACATAAAAGTAGAAGGAAAAATTGATATTTTAAATTTCCCCACTCTCTACAGTTGCTATCCGAACCTCTCAGAGTGACTAGGCCTTTCTCTCTTGGTCAGTTGTCCCACAACCCAAAGAGCCCGTATACTTGACTAGGGGAAGCAATGACTAAGTGGCCCCAGTTACAAGTTCATCTCAGAAGAACTATTTCTTTCTTCCTTTCTTTTTCTTTCTTTCTTTCTTTCTTTCTTTCTTTCTTTCTTTCTTTCTTTCGAGAGATCAAGCAAGAGCAGGGGAGGGACAGAGAGAGAGAGGAGGGAGAGAATCCTAAGTAGGTTCTCTGCATTGTCAGCACGGAGCCTGACGCGGGGCTCGAACTCACAAACCATGAGATCGTGACCTGAGCCGAAATCTAGAGCCGGACACTTGACTGAGTCACCAAGACGCCCCTAGAACTATTTCTCTTTAGAGTGCTTCACACTCTTACCACCCGGTGTTGGTTTTACAAAGTGACTCAAGGAGAAAGGGAAAGGCTAATGTTAGAGAAAAAATCCTGAGCTGCTTGTATGATTATGTTCCCTCTGCCTGAAGTACTCTTCCAGCAGAGGTCACCATGGCCCCACTCCCTCACCTCTTTCAGGTCCCTCAGTTGCCACCTTCTGAGGAAGGATCTCCCTGACGGCTTATTTAAAATTGCAACCCCCCCCCCACCTCCAAACCCCCACCCTCCCTTTCTGTTTCCTTTTTCTCCAGAGCCGCTGTGTGCGTGCACACACATACACACCCTGCTAGGACGCAGGCACCATGAGGAAAGAGATTGCATTTTTATCTCTTTTGTTTACTCCTGTGTCCCTAGTTCCTAGAACAGTGCGTAGCCCAGGAGATACACTCTGTAAATATGTGTTGAATAACCAAATGAATACAAATCCATCAACAATGTGCATATAAACACACTCTCAACCACCCTGCCGGTGTAATGTCCCAGATGCACATCAGCCCTCAACTCTGTCTCACTGGGACGGAGCCTCTGCTTGATATTCCCGTTAACCTGCTTTCATCTCTAAGAAGGTTGCAAGTAGGGGGAAGTGCGTTTCCTGAACTCAACACTTACTGGAAGTAATTAGTCAAGCTTCTCAAGTGACTAGTCTTCGCCTTTACCTCCTCAACAGGCTCACTCGTCAACTCCGGCAGCCTAAATTCTGACCCCACTCAGCCACACAAGGCTGAAATTCTTCCCGCTCAATCGCTAAATCCAAAAGGGTAAGGTCTCATGTCTCTCTCTCTCCTCTCTCCTTCCCTTTCCTCCCTCCTTTTCTTTCTGCTTTCTTCCCTCTCACCCTGCCACCCTTCTTTCCTCTTCTTTCCTCTGTTTTCTTCTTTTCTCTCCCCGCCAGCATGCCACCTTCGCTGGGACCCACCGCTCATTCTACTTGAGAGTTGCCTGCTTCGCTGTCTCGGCTCTCTGGCTGCACCATCCCCCCCCCCCCCCCCCCCCCTCAGCTCCCTGTGCTTAGCCATTAGAGGCTGAGGCCTTGGGGCTCAACCTACCATTTACAACTGGTAACTCCCTAATACCTGCCCCCAGCTCAGCTCTTGCCTCCAAATTTCACACTGTGATTTCTTCTCATTTACTTACCATCTCCACTTGACGCCTCATAGCCCCTCAAACGCCACACACCCAGAACTGACCTGCTCATTTCCATGTTCCCTCTCACGGAAGGGCATCACCATCTGCTTAGTCGACTGAATTAAAAACCTTGGACCTTCCTCTCACTCTTAAAGTACCTGCATGTGACAGCGGTCAGCAGGCCAGAGTAGGAAGCAGAGGCTTTAGGGGAAGAATAAACCTGGGCTTGTGTGACCGTGGACAAATGACTTAAACTCTCTAAGCCTTAACTTTCTTAAATGTAAAATGAACATATTTTTCATCTAATAACAATGTTTATCTTTAAGAATTGCCGTAAGGGCTCATTTAATCATTCTACAAATGAAATGTGTCAGGTGCTATGCTAGCCACTAGGGTTCAACAGTAAATGAATTAAGTTGCCTACTCTCTGGAACACAGGCTGTAGTAGATTATGAGTTAAGTATGTAAAACATCTTATTCTGAATCTAGGAGAGTCCAGAACCGAATTAGTAGCTGCTCAATAAAGGGAAGCTATTTTCGTTATCCCAGTCGCTAAGAACTACTAATGCTTCTTAATACCTCTCTGCTTCCTTTGCATAGAAGGTTCTAAACCTATTCCCTCAGCTGTCTGGCTCCAGAATTGTGCTCAGTTCAAGTGTGGCTCTTTTGGAAGCCTCCTCTCCTCCCCATGCTGATAAACTGCTACTCCACTGGGCAATCCCCATACTTCTCTCTTTCTCCATGAGCCTCGATTCTCATTTGCCTTCAACAGAACGTAACTTATTCATCAGTAGTGCCCTAGCTGTGCTCAGTAAGTTTGTTGAATAAAATTGAGCTAACATGGTGCTTTAAGGTCACAAAACCATATAAGACAGATTATCTGCTCTATTCTATACACGTGGAAACCTGAGGCTCTGAGGAGGGATATGTATCTCCCCTGCTCATAGTGTCTTGAGTGACACTCGCTCACCAAGGGCTGGTGCTGGGCTGGACAACTTGGTTAAAAGAGGCTAAGAGTGAAGTGAGTTTGAACCTAGGTTTTACAGAATGCCGAGAGTTAAGAGAGGAACAAGACAGGAAAATGGGATGCTTGTGGACATAAGAGCATGCGGACAGGAAAACAGGATGCTTGGGAGCATGTGGACGTAAACCTAGCAAGGAGAGATCTAGACAATTCCCACAAAACAGAAGAGCTGTTCACATATCCAAGATTTATATTTACTGGCTATTGGATGGAATTGGTCTGAAAATGTTGAGGCTAGGACTCAAGCAGAGGTCATCTCCCTCTAAGTCAAATGCCATTAACATTGTGTTTTATGGTATAAAGCTCTTAGTCTCCTCAATCCATTTTGTGAGCTGTAGATGTCATTCCCGTCCAACATTTAATAGCTACCCTTGTGTAGCTCAAATTTGGAAGGTATCAAGAATATTTACTGAAATAATCTACCTCCATTTTTATGTTAGGAGGAAAAGGGCAGGGGAAGAAGAAAAGATTTAGAGGGTATATGGCTTCAAATACCACGGCTAACAGGGGTTAGCCTTGTGTTCCCTGAAATTCAGGAGGGCAACCTGTTGCTGCCTAGTCTCACCAGGGACAGAGGCTCCTGGTTTTGAAAGAACAGCTGAAGGACTAGCTGCCCAGGTCAGGGGCAACATTCTTTCCAAAAGCCACTGATGCAATGGACAGGAAACTGCCTTCCAGGAAGGGCAAGCTATGGAGAGAGGTGACCCTGTGTCTCCTGGGAGAAGGTAAAAATGATTCACGAGAGGGGAAACCTGAGTAAGTAGGAGACAATGACAATGTTTGGGCCTACTAACAATGCGATTTGGAGGACTTTCTTATGATTCTCGTTTTAGGAGAATAACTTTAAAGTCTTACACTAGCCAACTGCAGACCTGGTACTGTTAGCTAGACCGATTAATGCTACATCTGTTCTAACACAAATAGCCAACAGGCATATTATTTCCACATTCCTAAAGGTTGGTGAATAGCAGTGGAATTAATTCTTGAGGACATATGAAAACATGCTCTCCTCCTATCTGTAGCCCATCGTGGTTTTTTTCTTACAGATGACACACAAACAGAGCTTCCATTTGTAGTCCGTGATTTTGAAAATTGTAACTAAGAGATTTTGGAGTTTCCCTTTATGAATGCTACAAAAACTGTGAAATTCACCAAAACTGTGATCCTGGATTTGATTTAGATAAGCTCCTAATAACAACTATAACAAAGTATTTGTTAACGTTTGTTTTTCTGCGTGGTGTTTACTTCTGAGAGTAGGTTCTCCATCCAAGTCTAACCCAAATGGGGAAGGGGAGATACAGATATATATATATATCTGTTAAGTATTACGTTTCATTAGTTACTATAGTGTAGAATTGAACACTATTCAAATAGTAAGAAAAGAAGAATATCACTGGAATCCTAAACCTTCAGAGAATATAAAAATGAATTAGTTTTAGTCCTTGCCCCCAAGAAGTTTATAATCTAGTGGGAGGATAAAACAGTAGGCTCACGTAAGAGAGCTTCAAGAAAATACAATGTGGATTCAAAAGAAAAGGATGGGTTGAGAGACAGAGATTGATGCATTTGAGGTTCCTGAAACATCTTAACAGGAATATATCAAGGCAGCAAAGAGGAATGGAAAGTTGTAGAGTGGCGGACATCTCAGAAGGCAGGAAAGTGTGGGACACTCCCACCCTACTACCCCTGGTTCGGAACACTAATCTGCAAGAACTGCATGACCTCTCTTTTTCTGAAGGGAAAAAAAAAAAAAAAAAAAAAAAATATATATATATATATATATGTATCAATTATTAAAACTGCACCACAGATTTTTAAAATTTTTGTTTTACTCATCACAGCTGTTGATTGCCAATCAGTAAGCGAATTCTTGATGTTATCTGGGCTTAACAATCAAAAGAATCTGAATAAGTCAAGCTAATTTAATAGCTAATGTGAATATCCTGGATCTTCTATTCAGGATTCATTTTGCTATCTGTCAGTTGACCCCAAAGTTGCGGTCTTTGACAACGAATAGACAATGTGTAAGGAGAGTTCAAAATTAGAACTTGTCCCTCAGTCCATGCAAACATGGTGTTATTATACAAGGCTACTGCCTCAACTTTACCAACAGATGATCCAGCAACCACTCCCCTGAGAATTATCTGGAATGACTATTTGTGAAGTTTCATCACTGAGTGTTCACCTTTCCCTTCCCACTGACATATCTTTCCTTTGGAAATGTGCAGAGAAAAAGTAAGCATAATAAGATACACATGAAAATAACCCAGCAGAACTAACTGTAAGCAAGGAGAGGGGTTTCATCTAGTACAAGAGATAGAAGGGCTTTACACTTGAACTCGGACATGATCAAGTGACTACCTTGTATCTCTCTGTGTGTTGCCCTGCTGTAAAATGGGGCTGATTCAACTCACCCAGGTAGGTAATTCAGAGACATGGTAGGAAGATTAATTATTCGGGATTCACTGAGTGCTTTCAATATGAAAAGCACGATGTATGTCACAAACAGAGGGCTGTTGACTTCAGGGGAGACAAGAAACAGCAGGCACAGATGAACTTTTAAAAAACAAAGGCCCTATTCTCATGTAAATACTCAATAATAAAAGCTATGGAAAGAAAGCCACAGGAAATATAAAATATAAACAGAATATTTTCCATGAGGAGTCAGCAGATTTTATCAAGTTAATAAATTATTACAATAGAGTACATAAAATCAAACTCATGCAGAATCAGACCAGAGAATATAACGTGTGGCTGCAGGGATTATCTGGTGGGAAAGATCTCATTGATTTTTGTAGAGCATTGGATCTGGGAGATTTTTAAATTAGGCAAGGATGATGACCCAGTTTGGATGGGAAAAGCTTAGAGGTTCCCAAGGAAGAATACAGCCCAAGAAGAAATCTCTGGAGGTAGTTATTTTTAACTTTTCAGACCTGCTTGACATGAAGAGAATTCTGAAAACGGAATGCAAAAAGTAAACATTTAAAGAACTTTGATATCATTTCTCATTGTTGTGACCCTGGCAAAAACTTTAAAAGAACAGGCAAGGTTTATTTAGAATTAAATAGGGATTTGAGGAAAGTAAAATTGAGTTTGCTTTTTTATATTTATGAGTTTATGAGGGGAAAAAAGTTGGGTGAATTTTCTCTTGGGCTGTGACTTGACTAAGAAATCCTTGTACAAAATAAAGATCATAAGATCATAAGCATCAAATTCAAAACATATTAGAGGTAAGTACTTTTTAGTACTTTAAGTACTGAACTTAAAAATCAGTGGAAATATTACAGGAGCACTAAGAACATAAAAAAAAAAAAATGTATACCAGTTAGCTGTTGCCAAAACGATGCTGCATAACAACCATAAAAACTAGTGGCATACAACAATAAGCCCTTGTTCTCATGGTTCTATCAATCGTTCGGTGTGGTTCTGCCTCACATACGACACTGAATCTGCTCATGTCTCCCATCTTCCTTGAACCAGTCAGCTAGCCAAGGCGTGCTCACCTCAAGGTTCTAGACTGAAAACTAAAACTTCCATTCTTTTAGCCAATGCAAGGAATAATGACAAGCCCAAAGTCAAGGAGCAGGAAAGTCACTCCATCCATGTCATGAGGATCTAGCAAGGATGTGAATGCAAGGAAGGGTGAAGAGTGAGGCCAAGAATTCCAATCACATTTTGTTCCAAACTTACATATCAAAAAAAGTCTGGAAAAATGGTCCAGAGAGTGAGATCAAGATGGAGATACAGAAACACAAGCTTTCACAACAAAACCTTTGTTATAATAATGTTTTTAATTTCCTTTCCATCTATGTGTATATTTTCATAGTATGCATAAGCAAAATATGTTATACATACAATAATTCTAATGGCTGACATTAACCTATTCTCCTCTTACTGATAAAATCATCTAAGAAATTTTTCTTTTTAAATAGTTTTTAAATGACCATATAATACGGAAAGCTTAGGTTTGAGAAGCATTCCCCACATACCGAAAGTTTCTGATCATGTCATTTCTGCATATAACAAATAAACCTTTTTTTTTTTTTTTTTTTTAAGTAGCCTCTTTGGTGGTGCTTTAATTCATGACCCAGAGATCAAGACCTTAGTTGAGATCAGGATTCTGACGCTTAACCGACTGAGCCTCCCAGGCGCCCCACAAGTAAACTCTTAATAAAAGACATTCTACTAAGTTGCCATCTCTAACCACAGAGGTGAATTCCATCTCCAGGAATTTTGGGTAGAATTGCAAACTAATGAGGACTGAAATCAGCAGTCCCAGGATTTCTATACCATCTTCATTGACTCAGTAAATTTATAACAGAACCTCAGTAACCTTAACTATTAAACATACTTTTGAACTCAACTACCCAGAGAGTATTTTCCATCTGCAGTATCAGCTCTCCTGGTGGAAGCTGACCTTTTACCACCACGACTATTTAAAAAAAAAAAAAAAAAAAACCTTCTTAAAACGTAACCTTAATCCGGGAGCTCCTGGCATGCACCTGGCGGTCCGGCGGATCTGTCTACAGTGTTTGGCCAGAACAGACCCAGGGATGCCCCTTCTATCAGCCTCCGGCCACCCTCTAACCTCTTTCCGGTCGCAACCTTCTGAGCCATCTCCTCCGCCACCCTCTGCCTCCGGGACCAGCCAACACCCTATTTGGAGCTTAGCTCCTCATAACCGATCAACGATGAACTCCCAGATTCGTCAGAATTATTCCACCGCGGTGGAGGCCCGCCGTCAACCACCTGGTCAACATGCCTCTCTGCAGGCCTCCTACACCTACCTCTCTCTCGGCTTCTGTTTCAACCAGGACGGCGTTGAGCCGGAGGGCATGAGCCACTTCTTCCGCCGGTTGGCCGAGAAGCGCGAGCATGCTGTGCTGAGCGTCTCTTGAAAAGGCAAAACCAGCGCGGCGGCGACGCCCTCCTCCAGGACGTGCAGAAGCCACGGGAAGATGAGTGGGTACAACCCCGGACGCCATGGAAGCCACGCTGGTTCTGGAGAAGAACCTGAACCACGCCCGTTTGGGTCTGCATACTCCGGGTTCTGCCCGCGCAGACCCCGATCTCTGTGACTTCCTGGAGTTCCACTTCCTGACTTCCTGGGTGAACAAGGGAAACTCACCGAGAAGATGGCGACCTCCTGGCTCACCTCGGCGGGCTGGCCGCCTCCAGGCTGGGCTGCACGAGTATCTCTTGGAAAAGCTCACCCGCAAGCACAACTAGGAGCCTCTGGAGCCCAGCAACCTTGGTGGGGGTCCACTGGCATCCCCCTTTTGCACGGCTTGTGCCTGAGCTTCTCCCTGCAGCCACTAGGCAGCTTTTTAACCACCTTGGAGCCCTCTCCCAAGCCGTAGACCGAATGGAAACAATAAAGGGTTTTGTAGCGAATATATTCATACTAATATATTTACATACATATAAAATTAACCCATCGTATAGAAATATTGATAATGTTCTGTGTTGGTAAAGAAATAAGCACTATTCTACACTGTTCACTGGGAGTAAATTTATGCAAATTTTTGGAAGGCAGTCTGGCAATGTAGATCAGGTAGTTAACCGATACGTGAAACCATCATACCCTTTGACCCAATAATCCCTCTTCTAGGAATTGATCTAAGGTAATTACGAACAAAAAGAAGAATACGTAAGATGTTCGTTGTTCTATTGTTTATAATAAAAAAATAGAACCTACTTAAATTCTCATCAATGGGGAATTTGTTCAAATACCATGGAATATTAGGTAGCTATGAAAACAAGCAACACTAATCATATTAAAACACCCCACGATATATTTTGACTGAAAAGTATTAGGTTAAATACCAGAATATTGTGTATAGTATATTATATGTAAATGTAAGTGCCTTATATGTTTATGTATGCATGAAAAGCTATATGCCAAACTGTTAATGATTATCTCTAGGAAGAAAGGGTTTTTTGGTGGATTGAGGGGATGGTTACTTTTGATTTTTCTTCTTATACTACATTATTTGATTTATAAAGAATACGTATTACTTTCATTTTTTCAATAAAAAATAGCTTTTTAACTATTTTCACTTTCTGTCTTCAAAAACACCTTTTCAACTCTTTTCACTTTGTCCGCCCTACCACCTCTACGTGATAAAACCCCATCAAAATCCCACATGTGCAGAAACCAAAATACTGATTGAGTAAAATGTGTTATTATAAAGTTAATGAAAGTTTAAGGGAGCCGGCCCAGCTAGGTGCCAGTAGCCCTGGATCAGGTGCTGGGTCCAAATATGGTTTGGATGAGGTCTGGTTTGCCTACCAGTTGCAATGTCTACTCTGGTTTAAACATCAATAGGGGCAGCTCTGGCCTCATAGCTGGCCGAGATTTCAAAGGCAGTGCCCACAATCCAGTTATCTCCTTGTTAATTGGTACCCATTTCACAGCCATGGAAATAAGTCTAAGAGAGTACCGAGATGTGGCAACACACTCTTTGCCTCCCTGCTTCCAAAGATGGCGTCGCAAGCTACTCTCCTAGCCAGGCCTCTATCCAAACCCACTGCCACCCTCTTACCTCCAATATAAGAAACTTAGCCTGCTTCTGTTTGAGAATGGGGCTAAGAACAAGAGCCAATGCCAGCCACTCTATCTGACTTTACTTATTGCAGGTGCCTTGTTGCAGGCTTTAACACACATACTGTTAAATCATCAGTCTCTAACCAGATTGCTTTCATGCATTTTTTCCAGGCTTTCTCTACACCCTTCCCTTCCATATCCTCCCAAGGAGACTTTTTTTTCTCCCACTGGCCCTTCAAGAGGCAGTTTAAATGCAGTCCCCTTTATGTGAAGCCATAGAAATTTGCATCCTCAACCCAGAAAACGCTTCACTTTCTTCTGTGATCTTACCCGCTACTTTGTACTTCTATTGATGCACTGTGAACACACTCTCTTGCCCCTGTAATTTATTGTGTACATTTCTGCCTTCCCAAAAGGTAGTAAGAGCCTTCGGTAACTCTCTCACCATCATCCTCATGCCTTTTACTTACCCTTTTCTGCCTGCATTATACTTACCCAGCAAAATGTCAACACTGGGTAAGCCAACCACCTGCCTTTTGCACTCCCACACGGAGACCGCAGAAGAATGTAAGTAACAATGCAAAGTGCTGTCACTACTCGCTCCATGTCTCCAACAGTCCCTGGACTCTGAGTACCGCCCAGGGCTGCCCCTCCCCCACTGCTTACATATAGCAGTTGCTCAACATCTTCCCACCCTACTCAAGCTGTCTGTGCCCACCAGATTCCTCCACACCCTCAGCAGGTAATTTGGATTACTATTTTAGAGAGAGACCACTCACGAGGAACTGTCACAGTCTCTTCTCCACTTGCATCTGTCCCCCATCTATGCCTATGTATCCACACTACAGTGGATGCTCTTGGTGCTCCACTCAGATCCCCTTTTGTGGCAGGTATTCTTGTCCTTCAGCTGCTCCAAGGGCTGGTTGTTTAAAAGTCACAGCTACTGCCTTCCTTGAAGAATTGCCCTCAGCCAGACAGAACCCACATGGTCTGGAAGGTTAAGCCCCATTCCTCTGATGAGCAGACCTCAACCAATGAGTGACTGGCACAGGGGGAAAAGGCCAGTCCCGGGCCTCAAGGTGAGTAAGCTGACGTTAGTATCCAGTCAAGATCACACTCTCGCTTAGCCTGCTTCCCCTACCCTCTCATACCTCTCTCATTCCTTCTCCTAAGAGCACCCCTCACCCAAATCACTTGAACAAGAATCCCTGTCTCAGGCTCTGCTCCCAGAGAACCCAACCTAAGACACACCCTGATCCCTATCTCTTTTCCTCCTGTCAGTGTGGAAGAGGTGACTCTCTTCTGTCCAAGGCCAATGTGCTCTGGACCCTGCCCTCTCCTTCCTTATCCCAGACTGTCCTGTTATCTGTTCCTTCTCTTTCCTGGAGCTTCCAATTCTCCCCTCTCCATTGTCTCATTCCCATATGAATATGCTCAAGATCATTCTTTCTTACAACTAAACTATACTAAACAAACTCCACCAAGCCTTTATCTCCCTTTTAAGCAATCTACAGCCACTGTTTTCACTTTTTTTTTTTTTTTTTTTTTTACCTCCTAGGGTAGGGTAACTCTCTAAGATACAGAGTATCAGAAGAGGAAAAGACATTAGAAGGCAAATGAATTCCACTTCTGACATGTTAAGTCTGCGATGCCTATCATAGTAAACTTAAAATGTCTAATAAGCAATTGATACTGAGGGTTTCAAGAAGTGATGTGATGGTAAATATTTAACTGGCTCTCGTGCAGACAGGGGGAATGCATGCATATATATGTACATACGTTTTATACAATTTACCAGTATGGAGGCTGTGTAGTTCCTAATTTACAAATAATAATAGAGCATATAATACTCGTTAGCATAAATTTCTAATCGCCAATCAATTCTTGCAGAATGTTTTTGTTGACTATTGCCCAACTCTTGCAACCCGTGATTGCAGCTGGTGAATGAGTGCACTCAGGGCATAAATATGGCTGTTATTTATGTTGACATTAGGAAGTGAGAGAAAGTGAAACACTGGAAACATGAGTCAAAACTTCTCTTGCTCACCAATGAGATGAGCACTTTTTTTTTTTTTTTTTTGCTAAATTGGATAATAGTTTTAGACTATTAGAATATTCCTTCAATTCTTTGTGTACTCACAACCTAACAGCTGTAGAGCAACACACTATTAAGCTTAATCTACATTATTAACATTTTCTTGGTCGTTTAAGCCTCAACAATCAACAAAACAATAGACTGAGCCCCTAGGTGCAGCATTTCCTAATGTCCATGGTGGAAACACTCCCACTGTGGCCATTTTCAAGGGACCAACATGACATCGCCAAATGCAGAATTGGAAGTGAGGCACCATAGCACACCATTATCAAGGATTTCCAAAGATACCATAGACATACAAAATCTCAAAAGCATCGATACTAAAAAGTAGCAGGTGAAAGAAAGAGCGGACCTACGCCGGCCGACTCCATCTTGTTCTGTGTCCTCCACCTTGAGTGACTATGTCCCCGACATGCCCCCTTTCTGGGAAAATCGCAGAAACCTCAGACCACACCTCCTCCCCTTGAGTAACCTCCCGCTCACCCGTTCAAACTTCCCGATCAAAACACGCCCGGCGACCTCCGACCCTTCCCCAGCCAATCGGCCAAGGCCACGACCCTTCCCCAGCCAATCGGCTGAGGCCACAGCCATTACCTCACCAACTGCCCCAAGACCCCTATAAAACCTTTGTGCTTTTGAAACTCCCTCACTCTCCGGTATCTCACCGCTGCGTCAGTGCAGGTAGGGGATTGAGCTCGAGCTAGCTCGAATAAAGGCTCTTTTGCTTTTGCATCGGACTCGGCTCCCTGGTGGTCTTTGGGGATCACGAATTCTGGGCATAACAGCAAGAATATTTATTACCTTTATTCTTAATATAACTTAATTGTAACTTTATGTAATTTTAATAATGGCTGGGTTTAGCAACTGGCTCGCAAAATTCTGGAAAAGTTGGCTCTCATGACCTGGTACAAGCCAGCTGCAACACACCATTAGTTTAAAGTGAAGTGGAGTAACCTGGTCCAGGACAGAAAGTCATATATGTAGTAGTCAAACCAGGGATACGGATGGAATTCTCTCAGGGAAAATATATTTAATAAAAAGGTAAGGGAAGGTAGTAAGGATGAAACTCTGGAGGAAACCAAGATTTAAAGGGTAGGCATTAAAAGGTAAGCATGGGAAAAGATGAGAAATACCTGATAAAGTAGAAATGGAGGCAGCAGAGGGCAGTCAGGCGGTCAAGAATCAGGGAGTGGCCGGGGGCGCCTGGGTGGCGCAGTCGGTTAAGCGTCCGACTTCAGCCAGGTCACGATCTCGCGGTCCGTGAGTTCGAGCCCCGCGTCAGGCTCTGGGCTGATGGCTCGGAGCCTGGAGCCTGTTTCCGATTCTGTGTCTCCCTCTCTCTCTGCCCCTCCCCCATTCATGCTCTGTCTCTCTCTGTCCCAAAAATAAATAAAAAACGTTGAAAAAAAAATTTTTTTTTTAAATAAAAAAAAAGAATCAGGGAGTGGCCAACAGTATAAATGACACCCAAGAGGCGATCACAAGGAATGAAAATTATCATTTATGGAATCATCTGTCCACGCATTCAACATTTATTTTAATTGTTTTTGGAGCGCTCTCAAGTGGTTAGAAATCCAGTGTACTAAAGTGGACCTTTCAGTCTTACCTTAGGCTGAGGTCCAAAACCCACTCCAAATAAGGTCCTAGCCCACCTAGAAAGGATTTTGCTAAGGAGGTAGCTAAGGCTTTTTTTCTCGACACGTAATGTAAGAGCACAAAATGTATAAAGTCACAGTGATGTGAGGATGGAAATTTCTCTGAAGAGAGGTTTTCAAAGGACTGTGAGTGATACCCCCATACATATTCCCCTCACTTAAAGCCCAGGATGCCCTTCGCAACGACTGTGGGATGAATGTATCACCTGAGGTTCCTGGGGCTTGGGGAACACAGCAGACTGGTGGCTAACTCACTCCAGAAGAAAGGGTACACCTGAAAGGCAGGGAGAAGTGGTCTGCAGCCACGGAGTAGGAGACTATGTTTGAGAAATACTGTCTCTAACAGGAACCTTAGCCCGGGGTATTTATTTGAAACATACCCTGACTAGAAGGGTTCTGCCAGAGACCTAGTCACCCTCTGCAGAAAGGCTGGAGATGTGTGTTTGGATGCAGAGATCACACTTACTGTATAAACTTTTCTTCCCTTGGTTTCTGTGACATAATTTCTCCTGGTTCTCTTACTTCCTGATTTCTCACATTGTCTCCCTAATGCTCTTGATCTCACAAATGCTTATGTCACTGGAGTTCAGTCCTCCTTATATTACATGAACTCCTCAGGTCATCTCATCCACTCCATGGCATCAACACCACCCCTGTGCTTTATGACTCTTGAGTCTCTAGCTCTAGCCCCACCCTGTCTCCTTGGTTCTGTATTTAGATTTGCAATTGTCTATTAGCAGCAACACGTTAGTTCAAACTTAAACCCTTCATGGTCTCTCTCAAGTCTTTGTGCATGTTTGGGAGTTTCTTAAAAATGTAAAAATACGGGGCGCCTGGGTGGCTCAGTCGGCTGAGCGTCTGACTTCGGCTCAGGTCATGATCTCCCAGTTCGTGAGTTCGAGCCCCGTGTCCGGCTCTGGGCTGATGGCTCGGAGCCTGGAGCCTGCTTCAAATTCTATGTCTCCCTCTCTCTCTCTGCTCCTCCCCTGCTCACGCTCAGTCTCTCTCCCCTTCAAAAATAAATAAAAACATTTAAAAAAAAATGTAAGAATACATTTACCATAAAACCCAGAAATTTCATTCCAAAATATGTACCAAAAAGAAGTGAAAGTAAATGGACACATAAAGACTTTGTTAACACATGCTTATAGCAGCATTATTCATAAGTGCCTACAACTGGGAACGGTGCAAATGGCCATCAACTGATGAATGAAAAAGCAAAATGTGGTATATCCATACAATAGAATACTTACTACTCAACATACAAAAGAGAGAAAACTACTGATATGCACAACCAGAATGAATCTCAAAATCAACAGGTCAAATGAAAAAAATTAGAAATAAAAGATAGCATACTATATGACTACAGTTACATGAGATTTCTAGAAAAGGCAAAATTATAGCAACAGAGGCAGAACAGTGGTTGCTGGATCAGGGATAAGAACAGACATTATCCACAAATGGGTATGAGAAATATTTTGGAGTAACGGAAGTGTTCTAAAACTGGATTATGTTGATGGCTCCTCAACTGTATGAATTTACCAAAACCCATTGAGCAGTCTACCCCAGACTTCTATTAGTATTTCACTGTAAAAGAGAGAGAGAAGACAGATTTAAAAATACTGCTTAAAAAAATTAACCATCATCTGAGCTTTCAGCAAATTATAATCTTTGCTGGTGAGGATTTTTCCTTTGTTTTGACGGCTGCTGACTGATCAGGGTGGTGATTGTTGAAGGTTGGGGTGGCTGTGGCAATTTCTTAAAATAGGACAATTAAGTTTGCCACATCAATTGACTCTTCCTTTCATAAAGGATTTCTTTGTAGCATGTGATGCAATTGATAGCATTTTACCCACAGCAGAACTTCTTTCCAAACTGCAGTCAATCCTCTCAAACCCTGCCACTGCTTTCTCAACTAAGTTTTTTGGAATATTCTAAATCCTTTGTTGTCATTTCAAAGATCTTCACAGCATCTTCACCAGGAGTAGATTTCGTCTTAAGAAATAACTTATTGTGCTCATTCACAAGAAGCATCTCTTCACTGGTTCAGATTTTATCATAAGATTGTAGCAATTCAGTTACACCTTCAAGCTCTACTTCTAATTCTGGTTCTCTTGCTATTTCCACCACATCTGCAGTGACTTCCTCCACTGAAGTCTTGAACCCCTCAAAGTCATCTGTGAGGGTTGGAATTAACTTCTTCCAAACTCCTGTAAGTGTTGATATTTTGACCTCTTATCATGAATCACGAATGTTCTTAATGGCATCTAGAGTGGTGAACCCTTTCCAGAAGGTTTTCAATTCACTTGCCCAGATCCATCTAAGGAATCATAAATCACTGTCTATGGCATCTATGGCCTTATGAAATATATTTCTTCAATAATAAGACTTGAAAGTCGAAATTACTCCTTGATCCATTGGCTGCAGAACAGATGCTGTGTTAGCAGGAATGAAAACAAGATTAATCTCATTGTAGATCTCCGTCAGACCTCTTGGGTGACCAGAGGCATTGTCAATGAGCAGTAATATTTTGAAAGGAATCTTTTATTTTGAGAAGTAGTATACGTAGTATGTGATTTAATGACATAAACATGGAATAAAAATAAAGAAGGAGAATAGGAAGTACCCAGGGATAAGAGGTTGCTATTTTAAAATGGGTGGAAAACAGATTAAAGACCTAAATGTGAAACAGGAAACCATCAAAATCCTAGAGAAGAAAACAGGCAAAAATCTCCTTGACTTCAGCTGCAGCAACTTCTTACTCAATATGTCTCTGAAGTCAAGGGAAATAAAAGCAAAAATGAACCTTTGGGACCTCATCAACCTAAAAAGCTTCTGCACTGCAAAGGAAACAATCAACAAAACAAAAAGGAAACCAAAGAATGGGAGAAGATATTTGCAAATAATATATTGGATAAAAGGTTAGTATCCAAAATCCAAAAAGAACTTACAAAACTTAACACCCAAAAAACAAATAATCCAGTGAAGAAATGGGCAGAAGACATGAATAAATACTTCTCCAAATAAAACATCCAGATGGCTAACAGACACATGAAAAGATGCTCAACATCACTCATCATCAGAGAAATACAAATCAAAACCACATTGAGATACCACCTCATACTGGTCAGGGTGGTTAAAATGAACAACTCAGGAAACAACAGATGCTGGCGAGGATGTGGAGAAACAGGAATCCTCTTGCACTATTGGTGGGAATGCAAACTGGTGCAGCCACTCTGGAAAGCAGTGTGGAGGTTCCTCAAAAAATTAAAAATAGAACTACCTTATGACCCAGCAATAGCACTACTAGGAATTTATCCAAAGGATACAGGAGTGCTGATTCATGGGGGCACTTGTACCCCAATGTTTATAGCGGCACTCTCAACAATAGCCAAATTATGGAAAGAGCCTAAATGTCCATCAACTGATGAATGGATAAAGAAGATGTGGTTTATATATACAATGGAATACTACGTGGCAATGAGAAAGAATGAAATCCTGCCATTTGCAGCAACGTGGGTGGAACCAGAGAGTGTTATCCTAAGTGAAATAAGTCAGTCAGAGAAAGACAGATATCATATGTTTTCACTCATATGTGGAACTTGAGAAACTTGACAGAAGACCATGGGAGAAGAGAAGGGGAAAAATAGTTTCAAATAGAGATGGAGGCAAACCTATAAGAAACCCTTAAATACAGAGAACAAACTGAGGGTTGATGGCAGGGAGAGATGGGAAAGTGGGTGATGGGCATTGAGGAGGGCACTTGTTGGTATGAGCACTGGGTGTTGTATGTAAACAATGAATCATGGGAATCTACCCCTGAAACCAAGAGCACACTGTATACACTGTATGTTAGCCAACTTGACCATAAATTATATTTTTAAAAATAGTAACAATAAAATAAAATGGGTGGAAGAGAAGACCATACCAATAAAGTGACATTGTGTAGCTAAAGAAATGAGTATGGAGTGAGCCATGTGGTTATCTGAGGGAAAAGCAAAAGCAAAGGTCTTGAGACAGAAGTGTGATCGGCATGTTCAAGAACAGTAGTGAAGTGAGACATTAAAACAGACTGTAAAGCTAAAACAGTTAAAGTGGTGGGGTTTAAGGCAAGGATAGAACAATGAAACAAGATAAAGAGACCCCCCCCTCCCCAAAGACTCTAATATGCAGTAAAGGAAACCGCAAGAATAACAATGTTACATCGTGCAGAGGGGAAAAAAGGAGGGAAGAACTCCAAAATATTAGTAATGGTTATTACTAAATAGTACAGTTATAGACAATTTTAGTTTTCTTCCTTATGAGCTTTTATGTATTTTCTAATTGTTTTAAAATTAGCATGTGTTGCTTCAAAACGTATTTTAAGAGGAACAAATTAATCAATAAACGTGTTGGGGAAACTAGATAGCTACTTCTGGAAAAATATTTGAAAAATATTACAAATTAAAGTTACTTGTAAAAAATAAACCTAAACATCATAAAACAAAGAAAAAAAGGATTTTTCTAAGCTTTCAAGCAACAAAATATATTTCCTACACAAAATCAAAATTATATATGTATAAAAGGCCAAAATGAGGGGCGCCTGGGTGGTTCAGTCAGTTAAGTGTCTGGCGTCAGCTCAGGTCATGATCTCACGGTTTGTGGGCTTGAGCCCTGCATCGGGCTCTGTGCTGACAGCTTGGAGCCTGGAGCCTGCTTTGGATTCTGTGTCTCCTTCATCTCTCTGCCTCTCCCCCACTTGTGCTCTGTCTCTCTCTCTCTCTCTCTTTCAAAAACAAATAAAATGTAAAAATAATAATATTAATAAATAAATAAATAAATAAAAACAAAAGGCCAAAATCAAAAAACAGACTAGTAAAAAAGTATAACTCACTACATAACTTATTCAAATAGAGTATAAAAGTACAACTTATTACCTGTTGAACTTATCCAAATATATAAGAAGTCTTTTAAAATCATTAAGTAATAAATAAAGGCTTAGATTTTTAAAAAATAAGGAAATACAAATGGCCAATATTCAATTCAACCAGGCTAATAACTGAAGAAATAAATATTAGAATAAACTATCATGTTCATCTATGACATTAGCAAAGATTTATCTTTAAAAATGCTAAAAATTGGCAAAACTGGGATAATATATACTCAATCCATTCCAGGAGTGTAACTTAATATAATCTAATTGGAAAGAAAAGTCACAGTATTTACCCAGAGCCTTAGAAAATGTTTATGCCCACTTTGGAATCTATCCTAAAGAAATAATCCCAAATAATAACAATTTACACTTATATAGCACTTACTATGTGCCAAGCACTACTCTATTAATATGTAATGACATTAGGAAGTTTGAATAATGTATATATTAACTCATTTAATTCTTACAACAACCCTGAAGTAGGTATACTATTATCTCTAGTTTAGGGATGCAGCACCTGCCGCTCAGAGAGGTTCAGTCATTGCCCAACTTTTCATAACTCATAAGTGAAGGAACCAAGACTCAAAACAAGGCAGTCTGACTCCGAATCCTATGTACTCAACCACTCTGCTATCTTGCCTCTTTAGTGAACAAGCATACATACAAAGATGTTTACCCCAGCAATGATGATAATAGGCATTTTCATAAGGAAAGCCAAATCTTTTACAATAGGACAAATGATTAAGCAAAAGATAGCACAGATAATGTAGTATGCTTTTTTTTTTTTTTTTTTTTTTTAAGATATGGCTTTTCTATTAAGGCTTTTTATTCACTTATTATAGGTTCTAAGAAACTTTATTAAGAAAATGAAAAAGATGAAAATAAATGGCGTACTTTTAAAAACATTTATATTGTGGGGCACCTGGGTGGCTGGGTCAGTTGAGCATCCAACTCTTGATTTAGGCTCACGTCATGATCCCCAGGTCGTGAGATCAAGCTCTGCATCAGGCTCCGCGCTGAGTGTGGAGCCTGCTTAGGATTCTCTCGTCTCCCTCTGTCCCTCTCCTCCACTCATACTCTCTTTCTCTCTCTCTCTCTCAAAAAAAAAAAAAAAAAAATTAAAACCGTTTATATTGTAATTCGTGTAGTATATAACACTGTTAATTGTAAGACACATCATTATTTTATGTATTATCAAGAGAGGAAAAAAAATTTCTATTTTAGTGACACTACAATGTGAACTAAATGGGTCTTAGATTAGATGAAACACAGTATATTCAGTTCAAATGAGGAGGTAGTATTTCTTTTTGAAGATAATTTTATATCTGAGTTTCCAAATGCAAGTGATATGATATGGCTTCTTATCCTTTTCAGCCTGAATTTTCATTCATCTTCCTTTGTGGCAAACTTATTGATGTGTCAGCCTGGAGATGAGTGTACAGATCCCACGCATGCTTACCAAGGAGCTCTTGCTATCTCGTTTTCACAGAAGAGAAGTTATTACTACTAACTAAGCATGCCAGGCCAGAAGCCCATCACCCCTCATGTAAGCCAACTGTCTGCGAGAGGAACTTGGAAATGCAAGAAGCCAGAAAATGTTAATAAAAGAAACAGGTTTAACAGGCAACTTGAACATGGTTGAGTGAATATTATGCAGTAAGGAAAGCCACTTGGAATGTGATGGAATGTTCGGGAGGGTAATGAAGAGAACGGGACAAACCCTGGGAAACAGAAGGAGCATTGTTAAGGCAGAATGGGCATACGGCCAAGGCCAGGAGATGGGAAGAGGAGAGGCCCAAGGAAGCTCACGATGGTAAGGTCATTATATGTATCATATAGTTGGCTACACTGCTGCAGGAGCAAAACAGCACGTTTTCCTAGCAAGTTGCAGAACCCTGTGGTTTCTTTAGCTCCGGGCACAGACCAGAGGATAACAGAGACCGAACTAAAGGAATGCTATCATCAATGCCATTTTTCTTCCATCTGCATTCCCACAAGAATATACTCCTCCAAGGAGACTTTATTATTATTATTATTATTAACAAGGGGAAACAGAAGAAAATCACTGTGCTTACCAATTTGTAACCATTTATAAAAAGACTGCGATGCTCTAATTCATTAATAAATCACCAGTACGACCAGGCCTATTTAAAAAGAAATGCATCCTTCTATTATATGGCTCAAGGATAGGTATTTACACAAGTTCATGTTCCCTTATCCAAAACTCCTAGGACCAGATGCGTTCATATACAGTACAGTACATGGCACCTCCAGGGGAATCTGAGTCTGATACAGACAGACTATAAATAACCTCCCAGAGGTCAGGCCAGGGTTTGTAGCCAGATACCTCAGGATAAGCCAGGACTGTGAACAGTGGAGAAGGCATCAGAGACAGTGTGTTATAGGCACTGTGTTAAGGCCCTGGCTTTTAACCCACCTGTTTTATTACTTCATTTACAATGCATGAATTCTAAATTTCTGCATACATCCCAATTCATAACCAACATTGCCAATACCCTCTTTCAACCAATACTTATGAGACTCCCATCCATTACATATTAGAAATTATTCCAGGTACTAAATGACCAGCAGTAGACAAAAACAAAGTCCCTGTCTTCAGGGAGCTGACAGTGACTCCCTTTGGGCAATGAGAAAATTCATAAATGGCCTATAGTGATTAAACAATTGTTTGATTCCTAAATCTAGTCATGATTCCTAAAGGTGCCAGACCACATCCTATGTCACACCTACTTATATTTTGTGATATTAATGTCAGATGTAAGAAGTTCAAACCAGGCTTGCTAAACAGCCCTTTTATGGTACACTTTTAGCAAATATTTGGAATATATAGCACATTTGTAGCCACATTCCTCTTCCTCTTTCTAAAACTGTATACTTGTGCCTTAATTTATTTTTTTTGGTCAATTTATAGCTTTTATTATTTTTCAAAAAGATATTTGGTTCTTTTTGGTGATCCTTTTATTTTGTTGTTCTTATTTATTTATGCTCTTATCTTTATTATTCCCTTCAAAATCCTTCGTTATTGTTTGATTTGCATTTAATTTCAGCTTCATCTATATTCCTGAGTTGAATTTACTTTCCATGTCTTTTGTTTTTACATAAAGGCATTTAAGGCTGTCAGTTTACTTTTGAGAACTGTTTTATCAGTATCTCACAAGTTTTGCTATTGACAACTTTTATTATAGCTTAGTTCTAAAAATTTTTTAAATTTCCACTGCAATTTTCTCTTTAACCACAAGTTATTAATAAAATTTGAAAGTTCATAACAAATGTACTATTTCCAGAAAAAGTGATTTATATAATATTGATTTTTTAAAAATTTGATCAGACTTCTTTTGTAAATTACCATAAGGTCAAGTTTTGTATATATTGCATGTACTTGAAAAATGTATACCGTCAGGTACAGGATCTGAGATTTCCCTATTAGGTTTTCTGCAGCAAGACTATCCAATACAGTAGCCTCAGACCAGTAGCCTCTCACTGAGCACTTGAAATGTGACTAGCGATGTACTGTAAGTTGAAATAGAAGTTAAATTCTAAGACTTTCTATGAAAAGAAGAATATAAACTGTCTCTTGGGGGTGTCTGGGTGGCTCAGTTGGTTAAGCATCCAACTCCGGTTCAGGTCATGATCTCATGGTTCATGAGTTTGAGCCCCACTTTGGTCTCTGTGCTGACAGCTCAGAGCCTGGAGCCTGCTTTGGATTGTGTCTCCCTCTCTCTCTGCCCCTCCCCTGCTTTGTGCTCCATCTCTCTCTCAAAAGTAAACAAACATTAAAGTGTCTCATGAATTTTATTTATGCTGAAATAGTATTTTGGATAAATTGGGCTAAATAAAATATATTAAAATAGTTTCCCTGTTTCTACATTTTTTAATGTAGCCACTAGAAAATTTTAACTTACATATGGGGCTGACATTATATTTCAATTAGATAGAAGCGTTCTATACCCTTATTATTTATCTGAGCCAAGTTTCTGCTCTAAGTAGATTGAAATCTTTCCACTATGGTTTTAAGTTTTATATTTTTGCTTTCAATTGTTTTTGCTTTGTATATTCCCAAGTTATTATATCTTAAATGTTTTTTCTATTTATTATTACTTAGGAACCTTTGTTGTTCCTACTAATGCTTTTGCTTTAAACTTTACTTTGGTATTTACACACCTGTATCTATTTTCCAATTTTTTTATTTTTAGTAATATCCCTTAATAAAAATAATATAGCTGGGTCCTCTCCCCAATTTAACGTCTTTTAATAAATAAGTTTACTTTATATTTACTGTTACTGCTATGTTTAGATATAATCCTATCCTATTATTTTTTGAGTTTCTTGCTATCTTTCCCCTTTTTACTCCTTTATTCTTTCCTTCCATTGGATTAGTACATATTCTCTATTTCTCTTGCTCCTTCTTTTTCTTCCTCTCTCTTTTCTGGCTCCTAAATTTCTGAATTGTATTTTCTTCTTAAAATCATGACTCGTACTTTTTTTGTATTAATACTTTAAACATTACTCTTGTAGTTTTACCTGAAAACTTTCCAACAAAGCCTAAAGCTTTTCAGTCTTTCTATTATTCTCCTGAACATGAAAGCCCCTTTGTGGGCTTTATAAATTCATTCATCATGTTTCCTATCTTGTATCTTGCTATTATATCAACTATCTATTGCTACAGTGTTGCATAACAAAGACACACACACACACACACAAATCAGTTAACACACAATAAACATTTACTTAGCTAAAGAGGCTGCAGAGTCTAGTTGATCTGGGCTAGACTTGCTTATGCACCTGTGGTCAGTTGGCTGGCTGGCTGGGTGGCTCTGCTGATCTTGGCTGGGGGTTGGCTAGTGTTGACTTGGTTTTGCCTCATATGTTTCTCACATTCCTTAGCAGGTTAGCCTGGGCAAATTTCCATGGCAAAGACAGAGGTACAGAGTGGAAGCAGAACTGCATCAGTGCTTCTACAAGGCTCTTTGAGTCATATCAGCTAATATCCTACCAGCCACATCAAGTCACACAGCCAAACTCAGAATCAAGGGGACAAGAAGTTTGATTGCACCTCTTCAGTGAGAGGAACTGCAAAGTCACATGGCAAAGGGGCATGAATTCAGAGAAGGGTAAAGAATTGAGGTCATGAATGCAATCAACCTATCATACTTAACTTTACCTTTTCTTTGCACCCAAAAGAGAAGTTATGTTTTCCATAAATAACTATATTTGACAAATTTTAGGTAATTTTTTTTAATCCTATACCTTCTTTTGGGTTTTCTTTTTTGCTCAAGTACAACTTGAATGATAAACTCTCTTGGTCTTTTTAAGTCTGAACATTTATTTTACCCTCACTACAGAATTATAGTTTAGCTGGGTATAACATTTAGGCTGACTTATTTTCCCTCAGCACTTGACACCTCTATCTTTTGACTGTTGCTGAGAGTTTTCCAGTCTAATCGTGCCTTTTATGTTAATAGATTTTTTTTTTCTTTCTGAATACCATCATGTTGTATCTGGATATGGATTCATTTTTTTTTTGCCCTGATTGGACTTAGGGTGGATTTATAATCTGAGTATTTATAGATTTAATTGTGGAACACTGCCAACTTCTATTTTCTTACATATAGATTTTCTACCAACCCTCCATTTCCTTCTTAAGCTACCTTATTAAAACTCTGCATTCCCTTCCATATCTCTTTAAATATGGAACAATTTGTTCACTATTATCTAATTCACAAATTTCTTCAACTGTGTCCAGCCTACAGTTTATGCCAATTGTGCTTATCTCAATGGCTATATGTATGTATTTCTTTGCTTATAAGGTTTCTGTTTTTAAATATACCTGCTTAATTTATCCAAGTTTTGCATTATAATTTCATATCTGAGGATCTATGCGAATGGATTTATGTCCTCAAGTGTCTTTAACATTCTTTTTTTTTTAAATGTCAGACTCTCCTATAAAGTTAACTTTATGTGGGGTGGGAATACATGTTCTGCCAAGAGATTTGTGGACAAATTTCAGAATTTTAGTTTCATGGGCTTAAAGTAAAAGGTTTTTGTCTTTTAATTTTCTCTCTTTCCCTCCTTTCTTCTGTACTTCCACTTACACCTAGAGGCCCCTGCACCAAGTCCAAGATCAACCATTTGAGAACTCTTCCCTACAAAGATTATTTTAGGAATATTTTAGACCTAATTACCACACTTCAGAATATCTTAGTTTAGCTCCAGATCAAGAAGCTAAATACGTAGTTTTCAGCATCATTATGCTCAGCTTCCTCGGAACAAGGATCTACATAATAGTCAATAGCAGCAAGCTTTTTTAAGTCACTTTTTGTTAAGTGGGAGCAACAGGGAGGAGTCACATCCTAGCCTCTGAGGTCAAGCAGTTAACCTTGCCCCAGGATCTGATCTTATAATACTTTTAATCTCAATTTCATGGGAGCCAATTTGTCGAATGACACTACTACCGGCTTCCAGACTCCAAACGTGGGAGGTCCATGGTTTCGGCCTTGCTCACCAATTTACATTTTTACTCCACTTTCTTCCATATTAGATCTTCGCTTATTTGAGCCTGGCCATCTTTGATTTGGCTCACTTGTTTTACCCAGTAGTAGTAATGACAGTAGTAGCAATAGTATGTTTGGAGAGGGTACATCAAAGCATGAAATAATTTCTACTTGACTAGAAGTCTACACTGAATGTTCAAACTCACATATACACTCACACCCGCACCAAAACAAACAACAACAACAACAACAACAACAACAACAACAAAAACCACATACATATTATTTCTGGCCTGAAGTGACATTCTTCAGGTCAAAATAACACATTTTTAGTGGCACGAATCAATAAACATGAACTGTTATCTTCCAACAAACTACTGCAAGTTGTGGTTCAATGCTATTTAATCATTGGAACATTTAAGTAGATTTTATTCCAAAGAACCAAAGAGTTAAATGCCATGGATTTGCAGCGTGGAATTCAATTTCTTCTTATGAAAATCCAGTTATAACTTATTAAAACTCAAAATGCTTTTGGGGGGGTATGGAGATGAATGACTTTCAGAATAGCCTGAGAGTCGTGAATAAAGAAAAACATTGCTGTGTTTATTTAGAGAGTATTACCCCTTGGAGCCAGCGTTTGCACTAATGCATTTTACATTAGCGTGCCACATCAGGAAATCCTGACTTTTTGGTGCCAAGGGGGTAATTAATATCAGTTCACGTTCTCAAAATGGTTGTGTTTATGTGGGAATGAGGACTGAGCACTAACATGTTGAGCTTGAAGTAGGAAAGCTTGCTGTGAAGTGAGATCTTGGGAAAGAATGGAATACTGAAATTAATGAACAGAAAATAGGATTTCTATGGATAGAATAATATTAGTACTGAAAAGAAAGCCACAGCCACACTTCCTTGCTCTTAATTTACTAAGCATTAACAGAAATAATTCCCTAGTATAGTCATATTGATAGAAGATAAAATCCTTCATACATACAAACAGTATTTTAATCTACTAAGATCAGGAGTCTGAAAGTTAAAAAATTTGATGATCAGTATGAAATGGTATATGAAAAGTAACCATTATTCCAAAATCTCCTTCCACAGGTAATAGAGTTATATTTCTTACAGATATAAAATTCTTCATATTTGATCTAAGCTGAATAATGAGAGCCACAATAAATGTAAAAATAAAATGCTTTTGGTACATCTTTTTTTTTTTTTTTCCAAAAGAAAATTGGCAGGGAAACTAGCTAGACTCAAAGTACATACTTCATATAGTGAAAGTCGGAAGACTAAGGAAACCACAAAAAAGCATTAGAGAAAAAAGTCCAAAGGACAAATTGAAGCAGAAGCCAAAATAAAGTTAAAAACCTAAGAGATTTTACGAAGTCCTACCTAACACAATTCTCAATGTAAGTACTTAGAAAACATACTATTTATAAATTACTACACACGTGCCAAAATGATATATATGACGTATATTTTTACCAGTACTTTAAAATTAACTAAACCTCTTGTTACCAAATATAGAATTCAGTTCATTCAAGTGATGGAAAACAGACGATGATCTTAAAGGAATTATAGTTTGCCCTACTTCATCAGTCAAGAATGATTAGTCACTGGGGTGCCCGGGTGGCTCAGCTGGTTAAGTGTCCGACTCTTGATTTTGGCTCAGGTCATTATCTCACAGTTGTGAGACTGAGCCCCACAGAGGACTCCAGGCTGGAAATAGAGTCTGCTTACGATTCTCTCTCTCCCTCTCCCTCGGTCCCTCCCCCCCACCCTGACTCCAAAATAAATAAATAAACTTAAAAAAATGATTAGTCACTGAACGATTGTGAAGTACACCATACACACAGTATACTAGGCTTGTCATTCCTAAAAATTATGACTCCAAACAGAACATGCTATAGGGTGGTGTGAACTGGCCTTCTACTACAGGACCTTACATTAGACTACAGGCTTTGATGCCATCACAAAAAGCTTAGTGAGACAGAAAGGTTAATTCTCTCGTGTCAGAGTCCACACCAATAGGCAATAGAATGGGCTTCATGAGGCCATTCAGGGGATTTCTGTTGTGCTACCAGATTATTTTTCTTACCTGTAAGGCCAAAACTCCCCACTAATAGGTCACGTTCCAGCCTTTCCGAAATGGGAAAGAGAAAATGGAGCGCATTTTTAACGATGTGACCTAGAAGCTGAACACATCACTCCACCTCACATTCCACTGGCTGAACTTACAGTCACTGTCCATACCTAGTTGCAATGGAAGCTACTAAATGCAGTCACTGGGCAGGTAGTTATGTACCCACCCAAAACTTGGGGATTACTTTTTTTAAGAGAGAGAAGAGTATTAGGGAATAAGCCATATTCTCTAATACAGATCAAAAATGGTAAAAGCCTCTGAGAATATTCAGGATTTTTTATTCACCTATTTTAACATTAAATAATTATTTTTAATGCACTGTTTCATGAGAAACTTCTTGGTAGGTTATCACAGTTAAACATTATAGCCTAAACAAATGTATCATTCACGTATCTAAGGTCTTAAACTATAGATCTCTATCAGGAAAAAGACAAAATACAAAATATACACGTTTATCCACATATGTACAAGTATATAACCCACACATACACACATCTTTATGCCTGTGCACAATGTATATACATTACATAAATGTGTGTATATATAATATCCTCCCTTCATTATCAAAAGTTTCCCAGATTAAGTAATAAATTGTATGATCACCCTATGTATACGTCTTTATTGAGTTAATGAAAATTATATTGCATTGTCTATTTCTGGGAGTTGGGGTTTTAAAAATAAACGAGATTTTATAGTGATTTCTTTTTTGAAATACTGAAATACTTTGGGGCAGCTATGAAGGTAATTAATGAGTAGGGTACAAAAAACCTTGAAAACTTCCAACAAGCAAAATTCTCCAAGAGGTTCTAGTCATTCTATATAAAATCACATTTCAGTAACTCTCTTGCTGTTAAGAAGCCAGTTGTTGTTATGCTCTTGCAGTTAACTCTTATCCAATAAAACATAGCTTGCTAGGGGGGAAGAACCCACAACTTTGTGCCAATGAAAATGTACTTAAGTGAATCTAACTAGTCTTTGAAATGGCATTAAATCAAACATGGCTTAGTTATAATTAGTGTTTAAGGAAATAGAATATGGTGACATCTCAAATCAGTTGGTTTATTCGATACATAACGTTAAAATGACCAGTTATCCACAGAGAAAAAAATGAAAGCTCTAAACTTCACAATGTACAATCAATTTTTGAAAATCAGAAGCAAAAAATAAAACATTTTTTTTTCATAAATTTGCAAGTTAGGGAGGTTGCAAGAAGCTATGAAATTGAATATGTAAAATCTTAAACCTTTAAGACAGTGAAAGACATCATAACCTAAGTTAAAAAATAATGAACAGGAGGGGCACCTGGGTGGCTCAGTCAGTTAAGAGTCCGACTTTGGCTCAGGTCATGATCTTGCAGTTCATGAGTTCAAGCCCCACGTCACACTCTGTGCTGACAGCTCAGAGCCTGGAGCCTGTTTCAGATTCTGTGTCTCGCTCTATCTCTGCCCCCTCCCTGCTCATGCTTTGTCTCTCTCTCTCTTTCAAAAATAAATCATAAAACATTAAAAAAATTTTTTTAAATAATGAACAGCCTGAAGACGTGTAATATATAGAAGACATAGGATTAATATACTGGATAGAGAGCTATATATAATTATACTTATTGGTGCACATGTGTTTATATTATTTCCTCTCTCTTACACAATAAACATCCCAATAGAAAAATGAAGAAGGGACATTAAGAAGCATTTCACAGCACAAAATAATAAAGTGTCTTTAAGCATTTGAAAAGATACTCAAACTTAACAAATAAACCAGATGGAATTCAAATTAGATCCTGAGATAACACTTTTTTAATTTTTAATGATTATTTATTTTTGAGACAATGCGAGAGACAGAGTGCAAGCAGTGGAGGGGCAGACAGAGAGAGACAAGGAATCTGAAGTGGCCTCTAGGCTCTGAGCTGTCAGCCCAGAGCCCGATGCGGGGCTCGAACTCATGAAACGTGAGATCATGACCTGAGCCAAAGTCGGACGCTTAACTGACTGAGCCACTCAGGCACGCCCCGAGATAACACTTTTTAAAGCCTATTAAAATTGTAAAAATTAATAAGGCTAATAATCTGTTGCTGGCAAGGCTATCTCTTTTAGGAGGACACTTTTTAAAATGTACATAGCCTTACACCTAACATATTCAAAATCTACCATATAGAAATATCTCAATAAACATACAGAAAACCAAAACCCAAACCCTTACCAGATCGATTATGAAAGCTTTGTTTTCCTAATAGTTAAAAATTAGGCACAACACAGAATAGGAAGCATTTGAGATATTTCTAAAACTATTTTAAAAAAGGAAGTTACAATATAGTATAGGTAGTATATAATTCCATTTTTTGTTGAAAGAGACAAAACAATTAACAGATGTTGGCTTATGCGTGTATAATCAAGCTGGAAGAAATATATCAAACTTTTTATAGCTATTACCTTTAAAAGATTAAATTATGGAGCATGTTTACTTTTTGTGTAATCTATTTTTGCTGACTTAATTATTTAACGTAATTTTTTATTAAAAAATTTTATTTTTTAAGTGTTTATTTATGTTTGAGAAAGATATATAGCTCCATATCCAAATATTAATCCTATGTCTTCTATATATTACACATCTTCAGTCTTTTTTTAACTTAGGTTATGATGTCTTTCACTGTATTAAAGGTTTAAGATTTTACATATTCAATTTCATAGCTTCTTGCAACTTCCCTAACTTGCAAATTTATTTTAAAAATGTGAGTTTTTTTGCTTCTGTTTTTCTAAAATTGACTGAACACTGTAAGGTTTAGAGCTTTCATTTTTTTTTTTTATAGTGGGGGAGAAAGAGTGTGGGGGAGGGCCAGAGAGAGAGGGAGACACCAAATCCAAAACAGGATCCAGGCTCTGAGCTGTCAGCACAGAGCCCAATGTGGGGCTCGAATCCACAATCCATGAGATCATGACCTGAGCTGGTCAGGCTCAGGCACCCCACAAATGATTTTTTTAAATGAAAGAAAAAGCAGTGATTTATTAATACAAGTTTTGAGACGGTTTCTAATTAATAGTGAAATTAAAAAATTTCAAGAGCAGGAAGAATTCTAGTAGCAAGGTGTTTTTAAAAGAGTACAGTTGACCCTTGAACAACAAAGGGGTTAAGGGCACCAACCCCCTAACATAGTCAAAGATCCATGTATAACTTTTGACTCACCAACAACTTAACTACTAATAGCCTACTGTTGACCAGAAGCCTTACCAATAACATGAACAGTTGACTATATTTTGTGTATGTATTATATACTATATTCTTACAATAAAGGAAGCTAGAGAAAATGTTAAGAAAATCATAAAGAAAATAGATTTATAGCATGATAATGTATCTATCAAAAGAATCCACATGTAAGTGGATGGACTCATGCAGTTGTTCAAACCCATGTTGCTCAAGGGTGAGCTGTTCCTTATTTAGAGGTACTTAGTGAAATAATTCAAGGATGTAGTATTTGCTTCCATTTCTGAGTTGAAGTAGAGACAACACAAGATTAGCCATGGCTTCCTAAGTTAGCCAGTAACCTACGTTAAGTCACTGGTCCATGGGGCTTGTCATAACATACTCTCTACTTTGGCATATGTTTGCATATTCCATTAAAAAAGTTAAAAACATGTGCCAAAAACAATGTACCATCACAACTCTACAGAATAATAAGATATTCTTAAACAACTAAACTAGCAAAACTGAATATTATTAAATGTTGATCAATGATCACCATGCTCTTTACTTAGCAAAATTTTGTTTCTAGAATTTTATAGGATGGTATGATATTTCTTCATTATAATACATTTTGCTAAAATAATAACTTCAGCTTTAGGGAATATAGTCTATATGGAGATGTCAAGTTTGGTAGAAAGCTCCTGGTAAAGTTACTCTTTAAGAAGAGTAGGCATCGAAGGAGTACGGTAATTTTTGTCACCACCAATTAAAAACTTTTATGAAATAGGACTGTTATAAAACAATTAAACCTTGCAAATGCACTAGTCTCTAGGAAGAAAGTCCTGGAGGAAATTCTGCTTATTAAAATTGCAATTTTAGTTTCCATTAAAAGGAGAATAAGACAACAGAAGATGGGTTGGCAAGACAAATTATTTCTTAATGTCAGTTGAGCTTATTTCCAATGAGATAACAGATCTACACCAGGTTGGGTTCAGTACAATTTTGTCTCCTCAACTCATTTATCTAATTCAGTCATCTTGATTATAGCCTCATGGACTTCATTTTCAGAGAAAGAATTCTATAACAAACAGCCCACACAACATGCTGATTACTGAACAGTTAATTCTAATTAACTTGGGCATGGCAAGAGAATTTTGATAAAGTCCTAGAATACAAATATAGTCTGCTTATACTAGACTAACTTATATAAAAAACCCACAGCAAAGTCTCCAGACAAAACAAGAGAGTCAAAGAGATCTAATTTAAAGAAACAAATGAGAAAATTAAAATCACAAATAATTTATTCTTCCGTTAGAGTTGATACAGTTTTAAATAGCAACAAAGTACACAGTGGTGGAAAATTGGCACAGAACCTATAAGCATTTTCAATCACAATAAGGCTGTCCATGCTTTATCTGTTCAAACTTGATGTCCATTTTCTACTGACCAAGTTGAAAAAATTCTATTCTGACCTTAAAACACACACGCTCTCTCTCATACACACACAGAAACACATTAAAATTCCTTTTGATTACAGTATATTGAGAACAGTACATTTTGCTTGTTCAAATTTATGGCACCCCTTCTGTTTTGTTTCCAGTTAGAAGTGGGAAAAACCAATTCAATTATAAAGAATACATCTTATTCCCTGGGCATAGGCAACTGTGATGAAAATAGCAACTTACCTTTGGGCTAGATGTTTTCAGATTATGCTTAAATAATTGTGGTTATAAACTTCACAATGCATGATTTCCTGCCCAATGCAATATCCCTGAATTTACCTAAAATAATCAGGCACAGGACAGTCTCAAATATGATTAAATATGCCATGCTAACAAAGTGATCTAGACTGCAACCTTTATGCTTTTAATACAGATCAGAATAAACCTCATCAATAAGCATTTTCCTAAACATCTCTTTGTGTTATATGAACCAACATAAAAAAGGGAAAAACTTAAATGTGTCCTTTTATAAATGGCATTATTTCCAGTGAAGAAAGTTGAAATAAAGGTTTGTAAAGTCTTCTGAACTATTCTATTTTATAAACCAATTATCCTTCTAATGTTAAAAAATAAACTTACTGGATCAGTGTTGACTCTTCTTTGATATCATTTAAAAAATGCTTTGATATTATTCACTAAGTTCCCTGATTATTCAAAGAAAGTAAAATTAACACTTTCATTTTCAGTTATTGCTATTTTAGGAGAGAATTACCACTTCATTTACATGAAACTGCTACCTAGATTCCTCAGATCCCACATGAAGTAATTCTTATTGCCTCACATTTTAAAACTGTATTATAAATGATCTTTATAAAAAGGTTTTAATCCACAAAACTGGAAAGCTTTTAAAAAAATGTCTTTTTACTCAAAACTATCACAGTGCCCTTGATTATCTCACAGATAAAAGGGATCTGAATTTCCTCTAAAGAACTTAACAGTGGACATATGGTGTGCTTTGTCTTCTCCCTCACCTTTATCTTTTATAGTACACCATTTTGAGACCCACACAATCAAGCATCCACCATGCTCCAATCCACATCAACAGAGGATTTCTGATTCTGTCCAATGCGTAGTGTACCGCCTTGCATATTCACATGAAATAAACATAATATACAAAATATTGCTGCTGTAAAAAGTGTACATTTCCCTCATCCCCTTACAAAAGAATCTGTGGAAAAGTATTAAATTCCCTTAACCTTCATAAACATACAAAGCTGTTCACACCTTTCAGTCTGTAACAGTCCATTTGAAACACAGTTCCCAAATCATTGCAAATTGGTTATGTCATTGTATTTTCTGTCCAATGTTGCCATCTAGAGTAGAAATGTGAAATCAAGAGTATTTTTTAGCTACTAAAGCCTTGTTACAACTAAGCCACAAAGGCTGCTTACTGATGAAACAGCCACTTATCCACAAGGTTTTTCCAAAAACTAGATGGAATGGAAGGATCTCTTCACACAGAGGTGTCCACAGTGCTGAGGTGACAATATGGCTGCTAATAGATACTGGCTATTGGAATGTAAGTACTTTTTCACTGCTGGTAATTTCCATACTGTCCCTAAAAGATAAATTTAAAAATGCAATTAGATAATGATTTGACCATAATTTGACCATAACAGTTTAGCATAGAAAATTATAAATAAATCTTAACACTGTCATACTACAAAAGCAACTTTATCAACAACAAACAGAAATTGTTATATATTCAGTACACAGTATCTCTGTAATTGCTCCTGATATTACATTCAATTGTAAATGGATTTCAGAGTCTTTGAACCTAGAATAGTACCTGTCACATAGTAGGAATTTAAATGTTTAGTGAATTTTGTTGGAACTCTACTGAGCAAGAATGAATGAGGAGTTCTGGTTCTGAATCCTGGTGTGGTTATGTATTGTGTATTAATTATGTGTTAGTGTAACAACTTTGTGACTGTTTACCTTACTATAATTACTATTATGAATTAACATCAATGGCACCTGTAATAAGTAGCAGGGATGGAAAGGCACCTGGGAGATAAAGAGAAAAGAACCTTCCATCCATACTGAAGAAGCTTGGCTTTTCCCTGAGGCCAACAAAATGTCAGCAAAGGCATTCAGACAGGCAGCTGGTACATAAAGTCAAGAGAAGTGTGTTTCATTTTTTTTTTAATTTTTTTAATGTTTGTTTATTTTTGAGAGACAGAGAGTAGGGGTGGGGGAGGGACAGAGAGAGAGGGAGACACAGAATTAGAAGCAGGCTCCAGGCTCTGAGCTGTCAGCACAGAGCCTGACACAGGGCTCAAACTCACACAACAGTGAGATCATGACCTGAGCCAAAGACAGACGCTTAACCGATTGAGCCACCTAGGTGCCCCTTGATTTTGTTGCTTTTAATAAGGTAAACTTGAGCCTGTGGGCTGACAGGACAGAAGAGAAAAAAGAGTACAGATAAAAAGAAGTGATAAATGAGGTAGAATTCTACAAGGGAGGTAAAAAAACATGGTAGGGTTAGATTTTGGAGAAGAGAAGGAACATCTCCTCCTTGAAAAGGAAGAAGAAAGGTAGAAGAGAACCTACTTTAAAAAGATTTATTAACTGTGTTTGAAAGAGATGCTCATAAAAGCACCTATTCTCCAAAAACAGTACTCATAGGAAGCACATAATCAGCTAATTGTTTCCTTTGGCTAAATTTCCCCTTCCAAGTCACATTATTTTATTTCAAGAAAGATTCTAGGGGCTCAGTCTGACTCTTGATTTCAGCTCAGGTCATGATCTCACGGTTTCAAGAGACAGAGCCCCGTGTCAGGCTCCGTGCGCTGACAGCTCAGAGCCTGCTTAGGATTCTCGCTCTCCTTTTCTCTCTGTCCCTCTCCCACTCATGCTGCTCTCTCTCAAAATAAATAAATTAAAAATGGATGGAACTAGAGGGTGTTATGCTAAGCAAACTTAGGGGAAGACAAATATCCTATGACTTCACTCGTACGTAGAATGTAAGATACCAAACACAAGGGAAGGGAAGCAAAATATAATGTATATAAAATACAATATAAAAACAGGGACAAAACATAAGAGACTCTTAAATACAGAGAACAAACTGAGGGTTTCTGGAGGGGTTGTGGGTAGGGGGATGGGCTAAATGGGTGAGGGGCATTAAAGAAGACACTTGCTTGGATGAGCACTGGGTATTACATAGGGGATGAATCACTGGAATCTACTCCTGAAATCATTATTGTACTATATGCTAACTTGGATGTAAATTAAAAAAAATAAAAAATAAATAAAATGTTTTTAAAAAATTTAAAAAAAGAGAATGTATTCTAGAATTAAACTACTTCTATACCTTAGGATAGTACCCTAAAAGTTTATGTTTCTAAAGAAGAAGATATATTTGAAAATCTCTTGAATGCCACTCTGTATCTAATGGAATCATGCACTATAAAGAGAGTTAAGTATTTTAAAAATATTAATGTACTTCCTATAGTTATATTCAGCAAAATTTAAAGTTAGTGCTCATCTTGAAATATTTATGGGTAGACTATCAAATCTAGAATTTGTTTCAAAATACTCTTAAAAGAGGGGCGCCTGGGTGGCTCAGTCAGTTAAGCGTCCAACTTCGGTTCAGGTCATGATCTCACGGTCCGTGAGTTCGAGCCCCGCATTGGGGTCTGTGCTGACAGCTCAGAGTCTGGAGCCTGTTTCAGATTCTGTGTCTCCCTCTCTCTCGCCACCCCCCCCCCCCGCCCCCCGGTTCATGCACTGTCTCTCTCTGTCTCAAAAATAAATAAACGTTTAAAAAAAAAAATTAAAAAAAAAAAAAAACTCTTAAAAGAAAAAGGTAGCATGGGAGGTATAAAAAGCAACATTAGCAAAATGTTGATAATTTCTGAAATTGGTTGGTAGGTATACAGGGATCCATGATATCCTCTCTTTTGTATTTGTATAAAGATTCCTATAATACAAAGTTTAGAACAAGAACTAGGCAGTCAATGCTTAGCATCTAGGAACGTCTTATTCAATTGCTTAACTCAGCATAGTATTTAGATAATCTAAGTCCCAACTCCATTGTTAACTTTCTGAGTCTAAAAATGCTCTTTGAGACTCAGTTTCTTCACTTAAAATGTAAGACTACTAACATCTCCATCTCTAGATCTTAATTTTCTTTCCATTCATGGTGACATTAATTCCTACCTCATCAGTTTGTTAGGGTACTTAAATAAGAGAGGACATTTTAAAAATTATAAGGTATCATAAATAAGCAAGCCTCAATGCTGGAGGGAAGAGCTCCCCTAGTCAATGTGTGTAATGAAGTATTAATGATGAAAGTGATTACACATATTATGAATCATGTGAAAGCAGAAGAGAGGTTAAGAACTTATATATAAGTTCTTATATATAAGCTATATAAATATAAGCTATAATTTATCTACTATATTATGAATTACTTGACAGTAGTGAGGTCTTAGCCATCCTTATACCCCAAGTACTGAAGAGTGCCTGACACTAATTTATAAGACTTCTTCAATAATGTATGCCAAATACTTTATTCAACCAATTACAAACATTCACTGAGCAACTATTATATGCTCATCACCATAATAAATTTGAAAAACAGGGAAGGTAAAACTTAGAAATAAATAAAGTACAAGGATAGAAGTTCTACAGAGTTCAGAAACGAAAAGATTAGGGGCGCCTGGGTGGCTCAGCTGGTTAAACATCCAACTCTTGATTTCAGCTCAGGTCATGATCTCACAGTTTGTGAGTTCAAGCCCTGCATCCGGCTCTGTGCTGACGCGCGGAGCCTGCTTGGGATTATCCTCTCTCTCCCTCTCTCTCTCTCTCTGCCCCTCCTCCACTCATGTTCTCTCTCTCAAAATAAAGAAACTAAAAGAAAAAAAAGAAATGAAAAGGTTAACACAGCTAAAATAATTAGAAAAACATTTCAGAGAATGTAGAAACGTTAAGAAAATAGTAAAAATATGAATAGCAGAGAAAAGAAAAAGGGGTATTTCAAATAAAGGAGTAGCTAAAGCAAAGGTATGATGGAAAAATGGGTAAAGAATGCTGAGGCAAGTAGGGAGTAAAAAAGGAATATACAATAATGAGAAGCAGAAGCTAGTAATTACTTGGTAATACAGAACCTGGAGTAACAGAAATAAGTCTGGCTAATATTAATAATAGCTAACTCTTAATATATCTCAATAACTAACACCTTATACACACCTTGGTGTGCCAGACACTAATAAATGCTTTGTGTCCATCTATAACCTATACAGTAAATATTATCTCCACTTTATAAATGAAGAAGTTGCACTGAGAAATTAAGTAAGTTGACCCACACTTGATCCCACTGCTGGGATCAAATGAAACCACAAGCAAGGCCAAAAAAGTATACTGTGTATCTGCAACCATTAGCAAATTCTAGGGTTAAAAGTATGGGTTTGGGAGCCAGAAACCAATTTCCACTACTTAACATGAACTAGGATGAACTCCACTACTTAACGGCTTCTTGCCCTTGAGAAAGTTACCTATCCTCCTTTCCTCGATTTTCTCACCTGACAAGGAAGAGTGATCATACTCTCCACCTGAAAAAGTTATTACAGAAGAAAAACCTGAAAATGCTCTTTGGATTACTCAAGAACTGACATTGCTGGAGACAGCTTATGAAAGCGAGTTCTAGTCAGTACAGGTTCTGGTCACTCAGAATTTGCCACCCAGCTGTACCACTTCTTGGCTCTGTCATCTTGGGTAAGTCACTACAACTCTCTAAACCTCAGTTTCTCTATGTCTGCTTTTTCAAATTTTTTTTTTTTTAATTACAAAATTCCTCTGATTAGAGTGTAAAGAAATAATGAGAAAGAAAGACAACAGAGTGGAAGGATCCTGCCGTGATGAAGGTAGATGTTGATGGTCTCAACTAAGATAAGGCAGTGGTTACAGAGAACTGGATGGATTTAAGGATGTATTAGGAAGGAGGATTAACAAGATTCTGTCATGTATAAGATGGAGAGAGGGAGGAAGACTTAAATATCAAATATGGCACCTGGCATTCTAACTTAATAATACCTCTCTTCTTTGATAGAGAATATAGAAAGGAGGAGTTAAGTTTGGGTAGAAAAATTATGAATTTGTTTTGGTTATGCTACATTGATATACTTATGATACATCTAAGTGGAGATGTCCAGTAGGCATCTGATTTTGAGAAGCAAGAGTCAGACTGGAAATAGAGATCTAGTAGTCAACAGCATGGTAAACTGAAACCATGTGAGTAAATGAGATTATCTAGGGAGAGTATATTGAATGAAGAGTCTCTAGGCTAGAAACCTGAACAATACCAATCATCTTTAAATTTCTTCCTTTTAAATGTTTTTGAATGCTTATTTATTTTTGAGAGAGGGAGAGTGACAAACAAGAGTGTGAGCAGGGCAGGGACAGAGAGAGAGGGAGACACAGAATCTGAAGTAGGCTCCAGGCTCCGAGCTGTCAGTACAGAGCCCAATGCAGGGCTCAAATCCACAAATGGTGAGATCATAACCTGAGCTGAAGTTGGGACGCTCAACCGACTGAGCCACCCAGGTGCCCCAAAATTTCTTTTATTCATCTAATCAAATAAGTCTTAAAATTATTCTGTCACAGTACTTTTTAGGGATCCCTCCCTCTTCTCTCTCTCTTTCCTTCCATTCCTTTCTTTCAGTAGGCTTCACGCCCAGCAAGGAGTCCAACACAGGGCTTAATAAACTCATGACCCTGAGACCAAGAGTGCGATCCTTAATCCACTGAGCCACCCAGGCGCTCTCTTTCTGTATTCTTATGATCACCATCCATGTTTAGGAAGTAAAGGCCTTATTTATTCACTTACTTATACTTTATTTATCAGTATCTACTGACTACTTGAGATGTTCTACTAGGTGATGGAAAGTCAAAAGTGATAAAAAATAGACATGGTGCTGTCTTTAAAGGACTGACATTCTAGGGGAAGGGAGCATGAAATATGTAATATATAATCTGTCAATGGAGATATATGCTATGTTGAAAAATTTAAACATATAACATAATTAATGAAACTTCCCGACTAAAATGAGGAACAAGGCAAGGATGTCCCCTCTCACCACACTTTTACACCACTATACTGGAATTCCTGGGTTATGCAATAAGGGAAAGAAATAAAGATATGCAGATGACATGATCATCTAAGTAGAAAACCCCAAAGAATCGACAAAAAAAAATCTTCTGAAACTAATAAGCAAGGATCACAGGATACAAGGTTAATATATAAAAATCAATCATTTACCTATATACCAGCAATGAACAAGTGGAATTTGAAATTAAAAACAGTACCATTTATGTCAGCACCCCCAAAAATGAAAATCAGATACAAATCTAACAAAATATGTATAAGATACATATGAGGTAAACTAAGAAAGTGATGCAAAAAATAAAAAAAAAACTAATGAAGAAATGTCCCACATTTATGGATAGGAAAATCAATATTATTAAAATGTCAATTCTTCCTCACTTGATCTAAAGATTCAACAAAATCCCAATCAAAATTCCAGTGTTATTTGTGGTTACTGACACATTGATCCTAACGTTTACAGTACAAGAAGTATAAGACCCAGAAAAGGAAACAGCCACACAGTATTGAAGAAGAACAAAGCCAGAGGACTGATACTTCCGACTTCAAGACTTACTATAAAGTCACAGCAACCAAAACAGTGTGGTATTGGTGAAAGAACAGAAAAGTAGATCAATGAAACATTACAGAGAGCCCAGATATCAACCCATATAAATAAACTGATCTTTGACAAAGAAGCAAAGGTAATACAATGGAGCAAAGATAGTCTTTTCAACAGTGTTAGAATAACTGGACATCCACGTGCATGACTCAAGACACAGATCTTACACCCTTCACAAAAATGAACTCAAATTGGATCCTAGACCTAAATGTAAAATACAAAAGAGTAAAACTCCTAGAAGATAACATAGATGAAAACTTAGATGACTCTGGAATTTGGTAATGACTTTTCAGATACAACACCGAAGGCACAATCCATGAAAAAAATAACTGGTAAGATGGACTTCATTAAAAGTAAAATATTCGACTCTACAGAAGACAGAGCAAGAGAATGAGAAGGCAAGCCATGAAGACAATACAATATTTGCAAATGACACATCTAACAAGGACTGTTCCCCAAAATATACAAAGAATTCTTAAAATTCAACAATAAGAAAACAAACAACCCAATTAAAAAATGGTCCAAGACCTGAACTGACACCTGACTAAAGATATAAAGGTGGCAAATAAGTGGATACGAAAAGATGTGCACATCATGTCATTTACAGAAACGCAAATTCTAATAATGAGATACCACTACACACCTATTCAAATCGCCAAGATCCTGAACACTAACAACACCAAATACTGGCAAGGATGTGGAAAGACAGAAACTCTCAATAAATGCTGCTGAGAATGCAAAATGGTAGTCACTATGGAAGACAGTCTGGTAGTTTCTCACAAAACGAAAAGACTCTTACCATATAATCCAGCAACCATGCTCCTTGGTGTTTATCGAAATGAGTTGAAATTTATGCCCACACAAAAACCTGCATACGGAAGTTTACAGTTTTATTCATAATTGCCAAAATTTAGAAGCAACCAAGATGTCTCTGAGTAAATGGATGGATAAACAAACTGTGGTACACCCAGACAATGGAATATTACTCAGCCCTAAAAAGAAATATGCTGTCAAGCCACAAAAAGTCCTTAAATGCATATTATTAAGTGAAATGCCAGTGAAATGAAAAGGCTACATACTACCTGATTCCAAGTACATGACATTCTGGAAAAGGTAAAAATATGAAGAGATCACTGGTTGCCAGGGGTTAGGGAGGAAAGAGAGATGAATAGAGGGAGCAGAGGAATTTTAGGGCACTCTGTGTGATACTATAATGGTGGATATATGTCATTATACATTTATCAAAACCCATATAATGTACAACACCAAGAGTGAACTCTAACGTACACTATGGGGTTGGGGTGATAAAGATCTCTTGATGTAGGTTCACTGACTATAACAAATAGAGCACTTTGGTGTGGGATATTGACAGCAGAAGAGGCTATACATATATAGGTTATGCCCATATATGAAAACTCTCTGTACTTTCTGCTGCATTTTGTTGTGAACCTAAAACTCCTCAAAAAAAGAAAGTCTATTTAAAAAACAAATTAAAACATGGGGCGCCTGGGTGGCTAAGTCAGTTAAGTGTCCATCTCTGATGTCAGCTCAGGTCATGATCTCACAGTTCACGGGATCAAGCCCTGCATCAGGCTCTGCGCTGACAGCACAGAGCCTGCTTGGGATTCTCTCTCCCTCTCTTTCTGCCCCTCCCCAGCTCAAGCATGCACACACACGCATGCTCTTCTCTGTCTCTCAAAATAAATTTAAAACAAGAATTAAAATGTTTCCATTTTATTTAGAAATAATAAAGATCAGAGCAGAAATAAACAATATAGAATCTAAAAAAACGGTAGAGCAGATCAACGAAACCAAGAGTTGGTTTTTTGAAAAAATAAACAAAATTGACAAACCTCTAGCCAGGCTTCTCAAAAAGAACAGGGAGATGACCCAAATAGATAAAATCATGAATGAAAATGGAATTATTACAACCAATCCCTCAGAGATACAAACAATTATCAGGGAATACTATGAAAAATTATATGCCAACAAATTGGACAACCTGGAAGAAATGGACAAATTCCTAAACACCCACACTCTTCCAAAACTCAATCAGGAGGAAATAGAAAGCTTGAACAGACCCATAACCAGCGAAGAAATTGAATCGGTTATCAAAAATCTCCCAACAAATAAGAGTCCAGGACCAGATGGCTTCCCAGGGGAGTTCTACCAGACGTTTAAAGCAGAGATAATACCTATCCTTCTCAAGCTATTCCAAGAAATAGAAAGGGAAGGAAAACTTCCAGACTCATTCTATGAAGCCAGTATTACTTTGATTCCTAAACCAGACAGAGACCCAGTAAAAAAAAGAGAACTACAGGCCAATATCTCTGATGAATATGGATGCAAAAATTCTCAATAAGATACTAGCAAATCGAATTCAACAGCATATAAAAAGAATTATTCACCATGATCAAGTGGGATTCATTCCTGGGATGCAGGGCTGGTTCAACATTCGCAAATCGATCAACGTGATACATCACATTAACAAAAAAAAAGAGAAGAACCATATGATCCTGTCAATCGATGCAGAAAAGGCCTTTGACAAAATCCAGCACCCTTTCTTAATAAAAACCCTTGAGAAAGTCGGGATAGAAGGAACATACTTAAAGATCATAAAGGCCATTTATGAAAAGCCCACAGCTAACATCATCCTCAACGGGGAAAAACTGAGAGCTTTTTCCCTGAGATCAGGAACACGACAGGGATGCCCACTCTCACCGCTGTTGTTTAATATAGTGCTGGAAGTTCTAGCATCAGCAATCAGACAACAAAAGGAAATCAAAGGCATCAAAATTGGCAAAGATGAAGTCAAGCTTTCGCTTTTTGCAGATGACATGATATTATACATGGAAAATCCGATAGACTCCACCAAAAGTCTGCTAGAACTGATACATGAATTCAGCAAAGTTGCAGGATACAAAATCAATGTACAGAAATCAGTTGCATTCTTATACACTAACAATGAAGCAACAGAAAGACAAATGAAGAAACTGATCCCATTCACAATTGCACCAAGAAGCATAAAATACCTAGGAATAAATCTAACCAAAGATGTAAAAGATCTGTATGCTGAAAACTATAGAAAGCTTATGAAGGTAATTGAAGAAGATATAAAGAAATGGAAAGACATTCCCTGCTCATGGATTGGAAGAATAAATATTGTCAAAATCCCAATACTACCCAAAGCTATCTACACATTCAATGCAATCCCAATCAAAATCGCACCAGCATTCTTCTCGAAACTAGAACAAGCAATCCTAAAATTCATATGGAACCACAAAAGGCCCCGAATAGCCAAAGTAATTTTGAAGAAGAAGACCAAAGCAGGAGGCATCACAATCCCAGACTTTAGCCTCTACTACAAAGCTGTCATCATCAAGACAGCATGGTATTGGCATAAAAACAGACACATAGACCAATGGAATAGAATAGAAACCCCAGAACTAGACCCACAAACGTATGGCCAACTCATCTTTGACAAAGCAGGAAAGAACATCCAATGGAAAAAAGACAGTCTCTTTAACAAATGGTGCTGGGAGAACTGGACAGCAACATGCAGAAGATTGAAACTAGACCACTTTCTCACACCATTCACAAAAATAAACTCAAAATGGATAAAGGACCTGAATGTGAGACAGGAAACCATCAAAACCCTAGAGGAGAAAGCAGGAAAAGACCTCTCTGACCTCAGCCGTAGCAATCTCTTACTCGGCACATCCCCAAAGGCAAGGGAATTAAAAGCAAAAGTGAATTACTGGGACCATATGAAGATAAAAAGCTTCTGCACAGCAAAGGAAACAACCAACAAAACTAAAAGGCAACCCACGGAATGGGAAAAGATATTTGCAAATGACACATCGGACAAAGGGCTAGTATCCAAAATCTATAAAGAGCTCATCAAACTCCACACCCGAAAAACAAATAACCCAGTGAAGAAATGGGCAGAAAACATGAATAGACACTTCTCTAAAGAAGACATCCGGATGGCCAACAGGCACATGAAAAGATGTTCAACGTCGCTCCTTATCAGGGAAATACAAATCAAAACCACACTCAGATACCACCTCACGCCAGTCAGTGGCCAAAATGAAGAAATCAGGGGACTATAGATGCTGGAGAGGATGTGGAGAAACAGGAACCCTCTTGCACTGTTGGTGGGAATGCAAATTGGTGCAGCCGCTCTGGAAAGCGGTGTGGAGGTTCCTCAGAAAATTAAAAATAGACCTACCCTATGACCCAGCAATAGCACTGCTAGGAATTTATCCAAGGGATACAGGAGTACTGATGCATAGGGGCACCTGTACCCCAATGTTTATAGCGGCACTCTCAACAATAGCCAAATTATGGAAAGAGCCTAAATGTCCATCAACTGATGAATGGATAAAGAAATTGTGGTTTATATACACAATGGAATACTACGTGGCAATGAGAAAAAATGAAATATGGCCTTTTGTAGCAACATGGATGGAACTGGAGAGTGTTATGCTAAGTGAAATAAGCCATACAGAGAAAGACAGATACCATATGGTTTCACTCTTATGTGGATCCTGAGAAACGTAACAGAAACCCATGGGGGAGGGGAAGGAAAAAAAAAAAAAAAAGAGGTTAGAGTGGGAGAGAGCCAAAGCATAAGAGACTGTTAAAAACTGAGAACAAAATAAGGGTTGATGGGGGGTAGGAGGGAGGGCAGGGTGGGTGATGGGTATTGAGGAGGGCACCTTTTGGGATGAGCACTGGGTGTTGTATGGAAAAAAAAAAAAAAAAAAAATGTTTCCAGTCAAGATGGACCTCCAGCATGAAACAACCAAAAACCACTCAACACATATGAAATAATCCTATTCAGGACACAAAGTAACAAAGGACACCAATCTGAGAAACTAGGAACAAATGAGGTGAGCCCTCTGTATGTTTTACTGCACTGACAGTCTCTACACTGCAGTGTGTGGAGTGAAACTAAGGCTGAGTCTGAGTTAGAGAAATAAAGCTTAGAGTCTGGAAAGAGAACAGGAGCTAGAGTTCACAGGATCAAGTACCAGAAAGGAAAGAAATGCAGAGAGAGAGAATTGTGGAAATCTGAAGAGGAATTCTCTTGAGTATTCAAGCATAGTACTGATATGCAAATGTATGCAAGGAAAAATACCAACGCAAGGATTAGGGGAAACAATACTTGGCATTCATAAAGAAATAGTGCTTATTCCCACCAGCCAGAGTGAAACACCTTACAATTCAAGGGCCTGGGTGGAGTACTCAAAAAGATTTTACCTCAGTAGTAGAAATACTTAGCCCAGGACTAAACACTGCTCTGGTCCTGCCTAATAAACCTTAAAAGCAATCCTCATAAGATCAAGCTGTGTCTAAGTTACTTACCTGTATCCTAAAACAAAGCTCCAGTATATTTCTAAGAAGACATACCTTATCTATCACCCAACGAAGTAAAAGTGTTATTCACAGTTTCTGACATACAATGAAACAAAATCATGCATGCAGAGGATGAGGAAAATGACCCATAATGAGAAGGAAAAAAACAAACAATTAATCAAAAGAGACCCAGATGTTAAGAATTATCAGAGAAGGATATTAAAATAGTTATCATACTTGTATTCCATATGTTTAAAAATTTAGGCAGAGACATGGAAGATATAAAAAGGCCCTAAACTGAAATCCTATTTAAAAAACCCAACTTGAAATTCTAGAGATGAAAAATACAATGTCTGAGATGAAAAATACCCGGGAATGGATTAAAAGCAGATAAAAAAATGAATAGGAAAACATCAATGAACTTTAAGATATAGCAAGAGAAACTACCCAAAACAAAACAGAAAAAAAGGGAAAATAAAAAATAGAGGATCAGTGTACTATGGCACAACTTTAAGCAATCAAATATGCACATAATTGAAAAGGACAGAAAGGGATATAGAGGTAAGAGACAGGAAAACTACTTGGTCAGAATGTTTCCAAATTTGATCAAAACCATGAAGCCATAAATCCAAGAAGCTATATGAACCCCAAGCATAAAAAACAGATAATTTCACAAAGGGAAAATCGTAAAAAAACAGCCAAAAAAAAAAAAAAAAAAAGTACACTAACTACCAGAAAAGAAAGATAACAGCAGATGCCTCCTTGGAAATAATATAAGCAAGAAGACAGTAGAGCCACATTTTTAAAGTGCTGAAAGTAAAAAAAAAAAAAAAAAAAAAAAATCCTGTCAACCTACGATTCTATACCTAGAATAAGTATTTTCCAATAATGGAAGAGAAATAAGCACCTTCTTGAACATACATAAGCTGAAGACCTGCATTACAATAAACATTAAAACAAAGTCTTTCAGGAAAAGGAAAATGATACCAGATGGAACTATGAATCCACCATAGGAGTGAAATGAATCCACCATAGGAGTGAAGAGCACCAGACATAGTAACTACATGAGTAAATATGTAAGATTTTTTCTTATTACTGAAATATCTTTAAAGGATAACTGTTTTTAAAAAACAAAAAAAGTCCATGTACTATATAGTTTATAACATATGTACAAGTAAAATTTATAACATTAACAGAAAGTTGAAAAGGAAAAAATGAAAGTAAACTACTGAAATGGTTCATACTATACATAAGGTGGTATAACATCACTTAAAATATGTTACAAAATGGATGAACCTTAAAAACATTACGCTGAGTAAAAAGAGCTAATCACAAAACATCACATGTTGCATGATTCCATTTATGTGAAACATCCAGAATAGGAAAATCTATACAGACTGAAAGTAAACTACCTGTTTCCCAGGGCTGGGTGTTTAGAGATAAATGACTATACTGGAAAAAGAAATCCCATTTAATGGTACACTCTAAAATGTTAAGTGAATTGAAGTTCATGAATTAATCAATAAAGATGGTTTTCTGGGGAGCCTGGGTGGTTCGATTGGTTAAGAGTCTGACTCTTGGTTTTGGCTCAAGTCATAATCCCATGGTTCATGGGATTGAGTCCCACATTGGGCTATGGAATGACAGCACAGAGCCTGCTTGGGATTCTCTCCCCTCCCCCTCCTCCACTCACACTCTCAAAATAAACTTAAATAAATAAATAAATAAATAAATACATAAATAAAATCTATAAAAAATGTTTTTTAAAAGCAGAAAAAAATTGTTCAAAATAAGACAGAAAAAGAAACGGAGAATAAAGAACAATAAAAAAAAAATCAAGATGACAGATATAACCATATTCATAATTACATAAAACATAACGTTCAAAGCCCCTCCATTAAAAGGCAGAGATTGTCAGATTGGATAACAAAGAAGGACCTGACAAATGCTGCCTTCATGAAATACAACTCAAACATAAAAACACAAATATGTTCAAACAAAAGGGATAAGGAGTGCCTGCCTAGCTCAGTTGGTAGCGCATGCAACTCTTGATCTCAGGGTTGTTAAGTTCTAGCCCCATGTTGGATGTAGACATTACTTAAAAATAAAATCTTTAAAAAAGAAATTAAAGGATAAAAAAGATTTATAATTCTATCACTAATCCAAGGAAAGTTGGTGTGGCTATATTAATATCAGACAAAAAGACCACAGAGCAAAGAATACTATCAAGGATAAAGGAAGTTTTTCATAATAGTAAAAGGAGTACATTAATCAACACATAAAAATCCTAAAAATGTGTAAACCTTAAGAAGGTAGCATTCAGATATATGAAGCAGGGGCACCTGGGTGGCTCAGTCAGTTAAGCATCTGACTCTTGATTTTGACTCAGGTCAAGGTCTCAGGGTTGTGAGGTAGAGCCCTGTGTCAGGTTCCACACTGGGCGTGGAGCCTGCTTTGGATTCTCTCTCCCTCTCCTCTGCCCCTCCCCAACTCATGCTTGCTCTCTCTCTCTCAAAAAAACAAAAAACAAAAAACAAAAAAGATACATGAAGCAAAATGGAAAGAACTGCAAGGAAAAATAGACAAACACAAATTATAGCCAGAGATTTAAAATATTTTTCCCAATAACTAACAGAGTAGAAAGAAAATCAGTGAAGATATAGGGGACTTGAATAACACTATCAACCAACTTGATCTGACATTTACAGAACATCCTCACAGACCAGATTCTGGGCCATAAAGTAAGTCTCAATAAATGTGGAAGAATTCAAGTCACATTAAGTATGTTCTATTATGAGGATGGAATTAAATGAGAAATAAGTTACAGAAAAATATCTGGAAACTCTCCAAATATTTAAAAAGTAAATTATATACTTTTAAATAACACTTGGATCAAAGAAGAAATCAGAAGCAAACTCAGGAAATATTTTCAACTGACTGAAAATAAGAACATAATATACACAAATTTGTGGGCTGCAACATAAGAAATACTTAGAGGGGAATTTATAGCAATAAACATCTATATTAGGAAGTGGGGCAGTTCTTGAATCAATGAGAATTCAGCTATTACCTCAAGAAACCAGAAAAGAAGAGCAAATGAAACCCAAAGCAAGCAGAAGTAAAGAAATAATAAGAGGGCAGAAATCAAGGAAACAGAAAAACAAATGGGGGAGGGGTGGGGGGAGGGAATCTATAAAACCAAAAGCTGGCTCTCTGAGAAGATCAATAAAGTACATAAAAACTGCTAGGCAGATTAACTGGGGGAAAAAAAGAGAGAAGAGAAGATACACATTCCCAATATCAGAAATGAAAGAGGTAGTATCACTACTGATACTAGAGATACTAAAAGGATAAAAAAGAAATCAACAAAACAAATGAAATGGACAAATCCCTTAACAAATAGAAACATCTCTTCAAGAAGAAATAGATAACCTGAATACCTTATGTCTAATAAAGAAAATAAGTTTGTAATTAAAAACCTTCCTGCAAAGAAAATCCAGGTCCAAACAGCTTCACTAGTGAATTGCACCAAACATTTTAGAAGGAATAATACTGATTTCATCCACATCCTTCAAGAAAACTGAAAAGGGATCATTTCTTCCCAACTCACTTTATGAAGCCTGTGCTATTTTGATAACAAAACCAGATAAAGGCATTAAAAGAAAACTAGAGTCCAATATCCCTCATAGATGCAAAAACTGTTAACAAAATTTTAGCTGATCAGCTCTAATAACATATAAAAAGGATAATACATAGTTTATCCTAGCTACGCAAGATTGATTTAAAACTTGAAAATCAAAGAATATTATTTAACATACTAAATTTAAAAAGGAAAGCTATGATTCCTTCAAAAGATATGGAAAAATCATTTGACAAATTTCAGTATTCATTCCTGATAAAAATTCTCAGCAAACTAGGAATACAAGCAACAAGTTCTATCTGATAAAGGATATCCACACAAACCCTACACATCTCATGTAAGGCTGAAAGGCCGACTGTTAACCCCCTAAGAGCAGGAGTAAGACAAAAGATGTCCACTCTCACTATTTATATTCAACATTGTGTTAAAGGTTTTAAGGTGAGGTTAGATTAAGGGGGAGAAAAGCGGAGCATTCAGATTGTAAAGGAAAAAATAAGTCTTTTTCCACACACATGATTTCTATGTGGAAATTCTGACAATCTACAAAAAAACTACTAGAAATAATAAGTGAGTTAATATTACAGTTCTGGTAAAATATCAATATAAAAAAACAAACTGTACTTTTATACAACCAGCAATTAACAATTGTAAATTAAAATTTTAAAAAATTTACAATAGTATCAAGAATATAAAAATACCTAGAGATAAATCTGACAAGACCTATGTTAAGACCTGTATGCTGAAAACTATATAACGCTGCTGAAAAAAAAAATTTAAAGGGACATATGCCATGCTCATAGGATGGATACTCACTGACCTCATGTTAAGATACAACTCTCTGCGAATCTATATGTGTAAGGCAATTCCCATCAAAATATCTGTAGGCTTTTTGTAGAAATTGACAAGCTGATTATAAAAATCATATGGAAATGCAAAAACCCAAATGCCTAAACAATTTTGCAAAGGTTAAAGCTGAAAAACTAACAACACCCGATTTCAAAACTTACTGTAAAACTATAGTAATAAAGACAGCATGGTATTGACATAAAGACAGAGAAATAGGTCAGTCCAGAAATAGACATATTTATGATTTTCAGCAAAGGTTCAAAGACAACTCAGTGAAGAAAGGTTAATCTTTTCAACAAATAGTGCTGAGAAAATTAGCTATCCATTTGAAAAAATAAGATGCAAACTTCAATTCGTGCTTCATAGAAAAATTAACTCAAAATGGATTATAGACTTAAATGTAAAGCCTAAAAATATAAGGCTTCTAGGGATGCCTGGGTGGCTCAATGGGTTAAGCACCCAACTCTTGATTGCAGCTCAGGTCCTGATCTGTGAGATCAAGTTCCATGTTGGACTCTGCGCTGACAGTGCAGACAGAGCCTGCTTGGGATTCTCTCTCTCCCTCTCTCTCTGCCCCTCCCCTGCTCATGTTCCCCCCTGCCCCTGCCAAAAATAAAGTATAAAATTAAATTAAATTTTTAAAAAATATAAGGCTTCTAGAAGAAAGCATTAAGAGAAAATATTTGTGACTCTGGGTTAAGTGAAGATTTCCCACACATAAAACCAAAAGCATGATCCATAAAAGACAAAGTTGATAAATTCGACTTCATAAAAATGTTAAAGTTCCTGTCTTCAAAAAACAATGTTGAAACAATGAAAAGAGAAGCAACAGACTGGAGAAAAATATTTGCAAATTATGTATCTGATAAAGGATTTGTATGTACAATATACAGAGACCTCTCAATATTCAATAAGAAAATAAGGGACTGAATTTTTTTTTAATAAGCAAAAGATTTGAACAGATATTTCAGAGAAGATACATAGATGGAAAAATAAGCACATGAGAAGATAAGTCATTACCACTTGTCCTTTAGGACATGAAAATGAAAAGCACAATAAACTATCACCAGACATACACCAGAATAGGTAAAATTGAAAAGACTGACTCACTGACAAGTATCAAATTGTGTACTTTTAATATATGCAGTTTATGGAATGTCAATAATACTTCAAAAAAGTTGTTTAAATACAGAAGGGTAGGAAAATACAGTAGTCCCCCCTTACCCACAGTTTTGCTTTCTACAATTTCAGTGACCTGTGGTCAACTGCGGTTCAGTACCAGATGATCCTCCTGACATATTGTCAGGTCAATAGCAGCCCAACACCATGTCACATGCATACATCACCACCTCACTTCACCTTATCGTGTAGGCATTTTATCAGCTCACATCATCACAAGGGTGAGTACAGTACAATAAGATATTTTGAGAGAGAAAGACCATATTTGTATAACTTTTATTACAGTATATTGTTACAATTATTTTTCTATTCTTTACTGTTAATCTCTTCCTGTGCCTAATTTAAAATTATACTTTACCATAGGTGTATTTACATAGGTAAAACATAGTATATACAGGGTTCAGTACTATCTGTGGTTTTTAAGAGTCTTAGAACGTATCCTCTGTGGATAAAGGTGGGCTACTATAAAGTGAGGCAATGCAAGATGTTACTGTTTTACATAGGTAGAAGGACTTCTTGATATGATACGGTGACAGAACAGAGCAGAGATTTGAAGAAAGGGAGGAAGCCAACTATACGTCTCGGGGAAGAGTTCTGGCAATAAAGGGTGCAGCAAATACAAAGGTTCTGAGGTAGAAATATGCTTGATGTGTTTAAGGAACAGTAAAGTGACTGAAGCAAAGTGAATGAGGGCAGCTATAAATACAGAGATGAAGTGAGGGGTGCCTGAGTGGCTCAGTCGATTAAGCGTCCAACTTTGGCTCAGATCATGATCTCAAAGCTCATTGAGCTTGAGCCCCACATCGGTTTCTGTGCTGACAGCTCAGAGCCTGGAGCCTGCTTCAGATTCTGTGCCTCCTTCTCTCTCTCTGCCCCTCCCCCTCTTGTGTGCTCGCTCTTTCTCTCTCTCTCTCAAAAATAAATAAATAAACATTAAAAAAATTCTAAAAATACAGAGATGAAGTGGTGGCACAGGTAGTGGGGGCACAAGTCATGCAGGACTTTGTAGGTTATTCTAAGGTCTTGCTTTTACTTTAAGTAAGACTGAAGTCACCACAGGGCTTTGAGCAGTGGGGTGGCATAATCTAATGTTTTTAAAAGATCATTCTGGGTCCTATGTGGAGCATATCCTATAGCAGAGCTAGGACAAAAGCAGAAGACCAGTTCAGGTGAATGACAGTCGTAACTCTGACTTGGGTAAGAGCAGAAGGTTGTAAAAATGGCCAGATACTGGATATATTTTGAAGGGAGAGGTGATGAAATTTGCTGGTTGAGAAGATGCTTGATTTGCAAAAAAGAGGGGAGCCAAGATGACTCCAGGTTCTTGGCCTGAGGAACTGAAAGAATCAAGCTGCTGTTTAGTGATATGGGAAGAAATGATGGAGAAACAACAGCCCCTAGCAAGGCTTGTCTCTCAATTTCCCCCCTTTGAATTCACTGTGCACACCGCTAGAATAGTCATCTGCCTAAACCACCACTATAATTATATTACTATTGGATTTAAGAATCTGTATTAGTTTTCTGTTCCCTTCATTATCTTGAAGAGGTGAACTACTTTACCTAAAATGAAAAGACCAACAAGTGTTTGGATTGGGGGATACAGATAAGGTGAAATCTCTGATAAATATGGGCAGACTACTAACACTGAAGTAGCTAAAATGGTCCCCTCTTCATAGCCGTTTCTAATGGGGAAGGAGATGTGGCTGGCATCTAGCCAAACGTCATGGGTCTTTTTCTATAGTACCATCCCAAATTCCTAGGAACTTTATGGAGTGGAATAATTATAATGAAAGAGGTAGTGTATCACATATCTATCATATATGCTATATATCACAACACATAATCTTTCACATATCATGTTCACCAAGTGCCAGGCACAGCTAATATATTATATACATCATTTAAAATGTCTTATAAAGGCTTCAAATGATGTCAGGATAAAGTCCAAGTCCTGTAACATGGCTTGTGAGAGTCTTCCCAATCTAAACCTAACTTCTCTCTCCAATCTTGCCTCTCCCTCCCCATGCTTCTGCTTTACTCAACCACACCCCTTAACACTAGTAGTCCTTTGTGAATGCACCTTTTTCTGACTAGAATACACTTCCCTCTTCTATGTCTACTTGTCTAATACCTACTCGTCCTTGGGCCCTCACACTATTATAATACTTCCCAAAGAACATTTTTTCTGTGATCTAGATTAGTATCCCCCTTCCACAAAAGTCTTGACTTTAAGGACTTCTCACACTATATTATATCACCTGTTTATTCTTCTGGATCTCACCTAGATTTATCTAGATTTAAGTTCATAAAGGTAGAGTTTATGTCTATCTTTATTTCCCAATGTACCCCGATCGTAGATACTTGGCATATAAATGTTGCTCAAGAAACATTTACTTAATGACTGATGTTAAGTTTAGGGGATTTAGAAATACGTCATTTAGAGAGAAAACAGTTAGTTTAGTGCACAACATGCTGAAGTTGATGGCAATGGCAAGACATCCAAATAGAGATATTCTGTACAAGTTGAAAAAATGGAGCTGAAGTTGGTTTGCAGAGGGTGGGCTAAGGATACTGAAAATATAAGACAGGGTGAGTAGAGAGACCAAGAAAAACACTGAGCCAAACATTTTTACTTAAAAGAAAGACAAGAAACAAGTGAGACAAGAAAATGAAACAATAAAGAAGGAATCACTAGAAATCTAAGAGAAGTAAAGAAGCACAGTAATTAGAAGCAAAGAAGACCATTCAGGAATGAAAATAGGAACATGTGTCAAATGTGTCAAAAGTGAAGGCAAGAGGGGCACCTGGGTGGCTCAGTTGGTTGAGGGTCCAACTCTTATTTTTGGCTCAGGTCATGATCTCACGGTCGTGGGATTGAGCCCCGCATGGGGCTCCACACTGAGGGTGGAGCCTGCTCGGGATCCTCTCTCTCCCTCTCCCTGTGCCTCACCTGCTCGTGCACAGGCACTCTCTCTCTCAAAATAAACAATAAACATCCAAAAGTGAAGTTAGAGAGACCAAAATAGCTAGCTGTTCCACCAGCCGTAGGGAGCATAGGACCTAAAATAGTGCCCAGCACATGAAGATAATTAATAAACATTTGTTGACTGAAAGAATAAATGATCAGAAGCTCATTTTTTAAAAAGTTAACTTGTGGGGGTGCTTGGGTGGCTCAGTCAGTGGAGCATGGGACTCTTTGATCTTAGGGTCGTGAGTTCAAGCCCCACATCAGGCGTGGAGCCTACTTCAAAATATCAATCAATCAATTAATTAATTATAAATAGATAAAAATTAAAAAGTTAACTTGTGGATTAGAATGAGCCTAAACCTTGTGCTCAGGAATCTTGCCCTTAAGCACTCATTAGCCAAGACTTTTTTTACTTTAAAATCTAAATAAAATTTCTGCCTAACCCTTTGATTAATAGTGTTTTTTTAAATATATTACTCATTTGTCCTTACCCTTTTAAGTCTCTTTTATCTCTTTTATCACTTAAATAGGAAGTGTCAGTACAAGGGGTTGTAGGCTTGAGAGAGCACTGATAAAAAAATTGCTCATACCTCAAGTTCTGATTAGTACTGCACTGTGTTGTTCCTCAAACCAGATCACCAACACTGGCCCTGGAACCATAACTTACAAAAAAAAATAAGTTGTTTTAGGTAGCTTAAGTAGTGAGCAGACCAGATTTTCCTCACTAGAAGGTCATTAGACAAATCTGAAATCAATCTAAGGAAACTGCCAACATAATACATCATTTTCATTATAATTTAGAGTATGCATAACAGCAAGATTCAGAAAACAATGACTGTGGCACAGATTAGTTAAGTCTGAAAAGTTTACTGGTGAAAAGAAGGAACTTAAATAAATACTAGGTTCAAGAGGATACAGTCATCTTAGAATGAGCTACATCTCTACATATGTGAAAGCAGAAGGAAAGATAACAGGGGATAAACGTTAAAAAAAAAAAAAAAATTTTAATGTTTATTTATTTTTGAGAGAAAGAGAGAGAGAGAGAGACAGAATCCGAAGCAGGCTCCAGGCTCTGAGCTGTCAGCACAGAGCCTGACGTGGGTCTCGAACTCACGAGCCATGAGATCATGACCTGAGCCGAAGTCGGACGCTCAACCGACTGAGCCACCCAGGCATCCTGAGATAACCATTTTTTATACTTGAAATAAGGGATATGAAAGGAGGCAACAGAGGCAGAAGTAACTATGGATTTAAAGAGACAGGACACCACCAATGTGGCAGAAGGTAATGGATATGCTGAAACAAAGACAAGAGCTACTAAGAGAGTTGACACAGATGGATTCCATGTCTCTATACGTCAATGCACAGTCTTCAGCAATAAATGTGAAGGAGATGAGAGAAATCAGGGGCTTTAGAAGAGGGAATGATGTCTGGAATGCCCGGGTAAAGACCAGAGAGAGAGAAAGAGAAAGAGAATATGAGTATGAATGGATGCTGGGTCTCAGAGATAAGACATGTTTTACATGTGACAGTAACTATGGTCAGCTGTGCTAGCATTCTATGAAAAAGACTTAAAAGTAAATTTTTTTTTGTTAACTCATATACTATGAACAGGAGGAGGGAAAAACAAGCCTTCAAGTGAAAAACAACCTTATCAAGGGTGAGCAAATAATGGGGCAATCACACAGTTGGCCAAATAATTTACCTGGTCATATCCATAAGGCCTCTGCTGTGGCGGCTGTGGTGGTCCAGGCTGCGTTGGTCTATAACCCCCATACTGCTGACCTTGTCCTTGTGGGTAGTTAGGATACTGAGGACCTGGACCACCCTGTGAAGGACCTGCAAAATAATTAACATAAACAAAAGCCCAGATAAAAACAGAATTCTTGAAAGGGTTTAGAACCAGGTGTTATCACGTTTTTATATCTAAACAAAAAAGATAGTTGGTATCTTGATCTTCTCAAATGCTTTTTGAAATAAATTCCAAAAGTTGTAAGAATGAAAATATTATAAGGATAGTGCCATGTACAAAATGTTTTGATTCGGTGTAACCAGTGAGCTATGTGTTAGTCATGAATTTTTTTCCAAATACGTAAAAGCGACTCAAGAGTTGTTAAGCAGGTTAATTCCATGGTATCAAGAAAATTCATCTACACCACTACTAGAAAGTTAACCACTATAAGCAACAGGTTATAAAAGAAAAAGCAACAAGGGCCCTGGGTGGTTCAGTCAGTTAAGTGTCAACTCTTGGTTTCAGCTCAGGTCATGATCTTACGGTTCATGAGTCTGAGCCCCTCACGGGCCCAGCTTCAGGCTCTCTCCTTCTCTCTCGCTCTCTCAAAATAAATAAACTTTAAAAATAAAAGTAAAAAGTAAATAAAAGAGAAAGCAAGAAGCAGATTCAAATTAAAATACTGAAATAATTTCTGAATAAAGTTTGAGAATCAATGATATTTACAGCTGTATGACTCTAGATTTACACTTGCAATCACCAGAGAATCATAAAGAATAATTTTCCATGAAATTCTAGATTGATATTTGCAATCACCAAAAGAATGCTTTATGCTCTGCATTAATAAGTTTACTACCACAATATTTTCAAACCAAAACCAAAGACTTGAAAAGCCACAGGTTGCATGTGAAAAAACTTGATTCAAAAGTTACACTCTGTGTACCAATCACCTTTAATACTTAACCCATAAAAATGAATGATTTCCAATTCCAGAGATGGCAAGGGACTAATTTGGCTTGCCAAACAAATATGTCTGTTTCATAAATTCTACTACTGCCTATTGTAAAGAATGCTTTATAAAGCATAAGCCGAAAAGCTTTGACACTTAAATGTTTTCTATCATAGCCATTCAAAATCTGCCATAAAAAAACACTGATGGCAGAGGAAAGTGTCAAAGAGAATAAATGTTCAAGCTTAAATAAATTCCATCGGTCTATTATTTATTTAATTATTATACACTCAATTATTAAAAGTCTAACTCTTCTATTAGAAGAAAGTATGACAACAGAAGCCTACAAATAAGCAAAATGGGAACTTCTCCTTTGGGATTCCCAAGGTCGAACAAAACAGCAGTTAACTACTCTAACCAAAAATACATTTCATTTACTCTCTCTTCCCACTGAAAATAAGATTTATCTTAAATAAATGAATTCACCTGATTTAACCACATCGTATTTGTTTTCACGTAAACACAATAAAACCAGAATACTTATTCAAAATACAAATATTCAATGGTCAGGAAATGAAAATGCCATTTGAGAAGAGCAAGAATTCCTTTGTAAAAACAAGAAATCCCGGGATGCTTGGGTGGCTCAGTTGGTTAAGTGTCCAACTCTTAATCTCGGCTTAGGTCTTGATCCCAGAGTCGTGAGTTTAAGCCATGCTGGAGCTCACTTAAAAAGACAAAACAAATAACAAAAACAAACAAGAAATCCATGGAATATTTCTAAAATAATTTGTTTAATGTTTATTTTTGAGAGAAAGAGAGCACAAGCGAGAGGGGCAGAGAGAGAGGGAGACACAGAATCCAAAGCAGACTCCAGGCTCTGAGCTGTCAGCACAGAGTCCGATGTAGGGCTCGAACCCACGAACCGTGGGATCATGACCTGAGCCGAAGTCAGACGCTTAACCAACTGAGCCACCCAGGCACACCATCCATGGAATATTTCTAAAGTCATATCTCAAATTAAAGAACTAGAACTTATCAGTTTGGGGGGGAAATGCCTGGCTCCTAATACCTGACCAAATTTCAATGCATAAGTTGAAGACACAAGAGAATTTCAATCTGATTTTGGTTCTGAGACTTGCTATAACGAGTAGAGAGAGGTGCCCAGAGTAATCTCAGAGCTTAAACTAATGAATAAAAATAATAAAATATTACTGATGTAAAAAAGAGACTATGTTAGCAAGAGATGATGTCAGATTAATAAGCAGTTACTTCTCTAGCATTAGAACCATATTTTCATATATAGAGAGTAGTGACAGTGGCCTAAAATTTACGAATGAGAGATCAGGTCTTTATCATTCCCACTCCCTGTCTAATAAAGTTATTTAAAGCTAGATATCCAGCTACTATAACTCTTATAGTGAGTTTATAATAAGAAAATACAGCTATACTTCCCCAAACTCTGTAAGATACATAACAGCAATAAATACACCCCTATGGATGCGTATATTGCTATTTAACCAAAGAATGACAAAAACATTTTCTTTATGCATTCCAAATAAATCTCATTTGTACTCCAAAAATCAATGTTATTTTTCATAGTAACAGTCATTAGTTTTAGAAATAAGTTTGCTAAGCGAATTATGTAGATATGGTCAATAATCACCCAATTCATCGGTTTTCCAAGCACACACAAAGCTACTGGCTGGGCATGAATGCCAACGAGGTTTAAGAACTCATTTTAAATGATTACATACCTTACCTTTGGTCAATGAACCCCCTCTAGTTTATGTTTCTTTTTAAATGGATTACCAGTTTACTGGAGAAAAAACATTTTCAATTACTCAGTCAGTAATAGACTGAGCTAAAATCGTATTTTTGACAAGAAGAATTCTTAGAGAAATAAACATTAAATATGTCCTTCAATATTTCAAAACAAAACTGCAAAAAACTATTACCGTAGCCCTGCTGCTGTCCTGGATAGCCCTGCTGCCCTGGGTACTGCTGTTGCTGGGGTGGATATCCCTGTTGGGGAGGTGGTCCTTGGTAAGCATCTTGCTGTTGGCCATATTGTGAATTTCCTACAGGATAATTGGAGAAGAGAAAAAAAAAAAACTGAGAAGTTTGCTTAATTAACTTTTTTACTCTAAGATGCATAGCCAACAACACAAGAACAAAATGAAATGCCATATTGATTTTTGAAAGTTAACAAAACAAAGAAAAAACTCAAACCAAACAGAAGGATTTCGGCCAAACAAACTGCAGTTAAAGCCAATTTTGCAAGGTTGAACTGCAGCATTTTCAGCGTCTCTGCCATACGAGCATTACATTTACTGGAACATCACAGTCATAAGATCATGACTATGCTAAATAAAATAAAAAAGACAAAATTAAAGACAGCTACAAGAGCACACACTAGCTACACAAGATCAGCAAGCTGTTTCCTAAAGGCACTATACTTATATGTAAAATTATACATATGTAAACACACACAAGAAAAAAAAATTGGATTGATGGATTTATGTTCAAATAGAAAATTTCCACTGAGGAAAAAATTATTTTTAAATGTTTTAGTCTTTTTATTGTTGTTAGAAATGGCAAGTCATGGTTACACATTTTAAATATTTGTAAGGAAATTATTTTAATTGTTCTGGGCTCCCTGTAACTTTCAAGACAGCCAGCAACTAGTATTCTACAAGAGCTTTGCATGGGTAGAAGTTGTCTTATGCAAGAATTTTCATTCCTGTAGGAGGGGATATATATGTGTATGTGTGTGAAGGTATATAGATACCTCCTTCGTAGTAATGTTGTGAGGAATCCTCATAAGGCCTATCGTAGCCTTGTTCAGGATACGACGGTTGCTGATAACCGTAATCATTATGACCTACATCAATTCGACAAGAGACAGGAAGAAACGTTAATGGCCACTGAGTGAAAACCCTAAATATATTTAAACTTTCAGATAAAATTGAAAAAAAGAAAAAGAAATGGAAATACATAAAAAATAATTTCAATTGCATTAGCCAAATATTTACCAATGTGATTGTTTCCATATTGAGATAACGTGCAAATTTTTTAAAAGCAAAAACAGTAGTTTTAGAAACATTACACTTAGTCTTAACTGATCATCCTCATCAAGGGGGGGGGGAGAAAAACTTTATCTTCAATTTTTTTAAAAAAAGAGAGAATGAAAGCATTTAGGCCTTTCACATGTAAATAACTTGAATTAAATTAGAATGAACAAAGGAAGCAATTATCATATTTTGTCAAACACCTGTTCTGCTGGTCGCCAATTCCACAGCATATGCTAAAACAATGCAAAATATAAAAAAGCTCCATAAGTTTTTTTCCCCTGAAAGAAACTGAAACAAATTTTTCACATTCTATTTACTTGCATAATGTATCTCATAAAGTTATTTTCAGATATAAGAACATTATTGCTTAACGCTGCCATTCTAGAAGTCTTTAGAAAGTATTTCTAGAGTACCATAAACATATACCTACATAAAATTAATACTGTGTTAAGTGCTAGAGTACCCCTTTAGTATTAAGGCTCGATAAACTTTATGACTGGACTTTAATGAAAATCAATAGTCTAGTTCTTTTAACTAAGCAGTACTAAGAAAATAGAGGAAGTAACACTTCAGTTAGCTAAAATCTAAACTAAATTTTCAAAGAATGCCTAATTAAGAAGGAATACAGTTATGAATAAATGTTTTACACTGAGTAGTGTTTTAGGATTCCAACATTCCCAAACTACCTCAGAAATATCCACATTAAGGGTTGGCAAACTATGGCCTGCAGTATAAATATGGCCAGTAGCTTGTTTTTGTAAATAAAGTTTTACTGGAACACAGGCATGCCCATTCATATTTCCTACAGCTATTTTCATGCTACAACAAGGGTTCAGTAGTTGAGACTAAGACCATATGGCCCACAAAGACTAAAATACTTACTCTCTGCCTCTTTACAGAAAGAAGTTTGCCAACTCCTAATCTATATATTTACTGGCATAAATATCTGGTAAGAAAATATCCAATGCTGTTTCAGAAAACTGTTGTTATGAATGGAATACTCTACATAAATGTCAGAAAAAGATATTAATACACACCTGTGCAAAAATGATACCATTTAGATTTTTTAATTCCCTGATGTAATAAGTAATTTACAGTAACCTTAAAGTTCTGATATATACAAAAATAATATGTCTATCTATTCTGAATAGAAAGGTCATATTTATAACAACATACATTACACATTTCAGGAAATACACAGGACCAAAATAATAGTGTCAAATTCAACTCAGTTATATAAAACGCATTTTACAAATTAAAACAATTATTTACTTTCAGACTTCCTAATAAATAAATTTAACAAACTAGATTTCACTTCTTTAAAATATCCACAGTATATAAACATTCTGAAGTTTTTCACTGAAAAAAATCTTAATATAATGTCTACATGTGAAACAACCAAAAAAAATCCAACATTCTGAATATTCAGGGCAAGAAAACCTGAGATTTAAAAAAATATGTCATTTTCTTATAAGAAATATCCATACACATCCTCACTATCACTGGCAAAAACATTTATCATATGCAAAATTCTACAGGTGAGTGTTTGCTCTGCCTCTGCAGTAAAAACCAGTATCCTTATACTGATGTACCTTTATGCTTTACATATGAACCCAAAACTGGCAGCTAAATGATTTTTTAAATACACCACATTCTATCTTCTTACTAGTTTACATTAGCTTCAAATCGCCAGTCCCAACACTTTAGCTTTTAATTTTTAGTTTCTCCAAGTTTCTCTGTTAAATAGTTTACTTAAATATACCAGGGGAGCTTCCTGGATAAATGAAGATTTTGACAAATCCTTTCATAACAAGACAAATCATACTGTAACGTGAACAGCTACCTCCAATTTACCACAGGTAGTTTTGTATGTTTGGATTATTTTTTCCTCAACACTGTATCATAAAATTTCAAACATACAGAAAAATGGAAAGCCCTGTACAGTGAGAAAGCCTACTTCTGCTTGGATCATTACTAAATGCAATACATCTTCAGTGACCACCTTTTCACAAGCCCCTTCCCACTAAAAAAAAATACCATTAAGCTAAATAATTAAAATTAAAATCTGGTTTCCATGGGGCGCCTGGGGGGCGCAGTCGGTTAAGCGTCCGACTTCAGCCAGGTCACGATCTCGCGGTCTGTGAGTTCGAGCCCCGCATCAGGCTCTGGGCTGATGGCTCGGAGCCTGGAGCCTGTTTCCGATTCTGTGTCTCCCTCTCTCTCTGCCCCTCCCCCGTTCATGCTCTGTCTCTCTCTGTCCCAAAAATAAATAAAAAACGTTGAAAAAAAAAAAATTAAAAAAAAAAGAAAATATTAAAAAATAATAATAATAATAAAAAAAATAAAAAAATAAAAAAAAAATAAAATCTGGTTTCCAAATGCTTTTCCTAGTCTACTAACTCTATACACAGTTATATTATGGGTATAATTTAGCCTCCAAAATTTTCAAATGCAAATGCTAATGTATATAAACCACAGTTCTTTGAGAAGTATTTAACGTTAACTAAAATGATAAAACTTGGAAACAGACTCAAGAACTATTATCTTCTATGTATTTATACAATGCATAAAAGTAAACCAATGGGTGAACTTTGCAGTGTGTGAATTATCTCAATAAAGCTGCTATTAAAAAAAGTGAAATCAGTAACATTTGCTTTGGTTCAATCTTCTTTTATATTAAGAAAGGATTCCAATGACAGAATGTCATTCCTGATGGTACTAATATGGACTATTTAAACAAAATACACTTTGATAGAGATTATACACTAATGCAATCACTGGTGCTTTAGATTATTAAAGTGTTTCTAAATTTAGAAGAAACATATTGTTAGTTTCTTCATCCTCATTAAAATGTTTTGAACAGCTATCTGCATTAATATTGGGGAGGGAATAGAAAATGGGAAAGTTAACATTAGGAGAGTTTACCATCAGGGTAATATTGCTGGTTCATGCCTTCTGGAGGACCTTGTCCACCATGACTGTATTGGTCCCCATAATAGTCTTCCTGGCCTGAGTACTGCTGTGGTGGGCCTGAAAAACCACAACCAGTCAAGACATAAATAATTTGTTTTCTATGTCATCAAAGGCTTTCTTTTTTATCTGATATTGTCAGAGATTATTTCTCACCTGTAGATGCTCTGGCAATTGAGATACTTTGAACCATTTTTATACACACACATCCATAAACACACAGCAACACCACGTTTCACAAAAATTATTACGACCATACATACAGGATCTAACAATACCAACTTAAAAAAACAAACACTAACTTCTTTAAAAAAGGTTCAAACTAGTAGAAAATTAATTTTCTTTTTGATGTTAGAGCAGTTTGGAATAAACTAGGGTTTGTTTCTGACCATATATTAAGTAACTTCTCAAAATTAAAATTGTATTTTCTGCTATACATTAGTGAGCTTTTGATATAAAATTTTATGATATAACCTCTTCCCAGAAAAAAATAAAAGGAAGCTGTGTAGTAGGAAGTTCCTATCCACTCCATGAACCTTTGTACCTACTATATCCACTACCTTTTAGAAAAAAATATGTAATAATAATAATACTAAAAATCAAGAAACACAAAGCCCTGAATTTGCCTATATGAAATGTTAATTAAAATGTAAAGCCTTTCAACTACAGTTTTATTTATATTAAGCAGGAAATTTCCCAAATGTAATCTTACCCTGTTGAGGTGGTCTATAAGGAGGAATCTGTCTCTGACCCATCATATGATTGCCTTGGTTAACTTGACCCATCATTCCCATAGGAGGCTGCTGGCCTTGATAATGCTGCCCACCTCCCTGTGGCATATTGTATTGTTGAGAAGGAGGCTGCTGATGCATCATTGGAGCTGAAAAGAGACAAAATATTATGCACACAATTTTTTTATGTGTAATTTTAATACCTTAAGAGAAATACAAAAGTATTTTATCATATAACCCCCAAAATATGTAAGGTATTATAGTGAAAACTGACTTCAATAAAAATAAATCTTTCAGTTGAAGTTCACATGCCAAAAATAATCTGCAAACGAGGGAAAACAACTAATACATGGTAGTTCATCTGAAATCCACTGAAGGAGTGTTCTAGTAATTTCTTTAAAAAACAAAGTGAATATAATATGTAAACATCCTGAATATATGCATTTTTCAAGATATGCTACATAATATTTATCTACACAATTCTCCTGGGAAAAACAGAATCTTTTTTTTCTTTTTAATTTTTTTTTTCAATGTTTTTATTTACTTTTGAAGGAGAGAGAGACAGAGCATGAGCGGGGGAGGAGCAGAGAGAGAGGGAGACACAGAATTTGAAGCAGGCTCCAGGCTCTAAGCCGTCAGCACAGAGCCTGATGTGGGGCCCGAACCCACAAACTGTGAGATCATGACCTGAGCCGAAGTCAGACGCTCAACCGACCGAGCCACCCAGGCGCCCCAAATCTTTAAGCTATATAAGAAAATATACCACAACAAACTTCACAAAATCACACAGCAAAGCAGGGGTCAAACCAGATTAGGAAAGAAACCTAATCTCTGAACATCCCTTTTTCCCCCCCTTTTCAATTCCCACTCATTTCATTATATAATGGTAGATAGGGAAACGACACATTTATAAATACATTTACATTGGCGGATTTCATAAACTTTAATTTTAGGATTAAATTTTTAAAGGGTCTTCTTTCCCTTTTCCATCTATAAGATTTATAAATGAAAAAGGTCTTCCTGAAATCAAAGGGTTGTGGTGCTTCTTAGTAAGTACTAACACACACACAATCAAAAATACCTAGGCAGAAAACTGTAATAAGCCATAGAGTCAGGTATCAGAATTAGAGTGCCCAGGGGCACCTGGGTGGCTCAGTAGGTTAAGCATCCAACTTCGGTTCAAATCATGATCTCATGGATAGGGAGTGTGAGCCCCACGTTGGGTTCTGTGCTGACAGCTCAGAGCCTGGAGCCTGCTTTGGATTAGGAGGTTAACTCCCTCTCTCTCTGCCCCTCCCCTACTGGTGCTCTCTCACCCTCTCTCTCAAAAATAAATAATAAACATGAAAAAAAATCAAAACAACAAAAAAAAGAACTACAGCCTCCAAAGCAAGCAATATCCAGGTAGCCACACTACCACTGCTATAGTATCACATTGGCAACACTAAAAATATATCACGTGAAATAATCAACAATGGCCATAAAGTTCTGTGTTGCCACCTAACAATGTAAACAGCTCCTCAGAGGTTCACTGGGTCAAGTGATGGTATGGAGAACTCATCATTCTACCATCATAACCATTACTGTCTCAGAAGTACATATGAGTCATCCCCCAGTTTACTGCTTAAACAGCTACGTACTCCTCCTTTACTGACTCACGGACAATTTAAGGACAAAAGTAAAGGGTTAGAGGCCTGAGAAAACTTGTACAGTAGAAATTACGCAGAACAGCCAAAAGTTCATCGTTTATTTAAATAAAAGTTAAAAACAAAACACAATTACCTCTTTAAACATATTACTAGCCTATAAAAGCAGCAACAACATTAGCAAAAAGAATTTAACTCTCTTCCACTTTGAAGACCTGTATTATCTAAAGTGATTTATCAGGGCTCTTTTTCTCCTATTTGCCATCTTTTGTCCTTCTACTTTGTTTCAAATTCCTCTTTCCCTCTAATTTTATCATAAATAGAAGTCTTTCAAAGGCTACACTAGGACTTTTCTTTCAACAAGGAAATAAACTCTTTATAGCAGGGATAAGATGGCTCGGTGGAGAATGGAAGGGAAGAGAACTTAACACTAAATGCACTTAACACTGCCAGACATACTTTCATATTTATTTCATGTAAACCACCAACAACTAACAGAGGTAAGGATCCTAATTTTCTAGTTTTTAGCTAAGGAATCCAAAGATCAAGATAACCAACTGGGAACCAGACAAAACACAAGCTTGAAACTAGTTTAACTGAAGTTGTAATTTTTAAAATATATTTTGTATATAATAAAGTATTGAACACTAGCGGGTATAATCTAATAGGCAGTATGATTAGGCATTTCTGTAACTCATTTTCAGTAAATGAAGGTTTTGCTTTGACTCTCTTCTCCAACACTGATTAAAGGCTTCCTGTCTCACAGAAGGCAACTATAAAACTAATGCATATAGTATGCATTGGAACCAGAACTTCAAATAGAGGAGGAAGAAAGCAGAAACATCATAGCTGGGGGGAAATCCAAAAGGATATAATAACAAAAAAATTCTAAGCTTTGCTCTAAAGGAGAAAAGTAATCCAGCTTAAGCCCCAAATAGAAAAGACCATGGTACTTGTGCTTTATCTTTTGGGACTGTCAGCAGTTCCAATCCCAAAGAGCTCAATTACCACCACCGTTTTATTCTTTGTCACTTCCCTCCCTCCGAGGATCCTCCACATCAGTCAGGATCAAACCTAAAACCACAGAGAATGGAGGAGGATAGCATTGCTAAAACATGTTGTTTTTCATCTTTTTCCTTGAAGCCTTACCCATTAAAAAAAAAATTAGGACTTCAACTTTGATTGTTTAAGAATAGTATTATTTTCCATGTGATAATGAAATATGCTACACTGGCAAATGTCTATCATCCTTTGAGACAGTAATGGAAATGAGAGTTGAATCTCAAAAGTTTACACCAAAATTACTTGTAAAAATCTGTACTACAGAAGGAAGATTACAAAATGAGTCCATTATAACCATTTTCTACAAACAATGACATCACACATTACTATAGGGCTTAAAAGTTGTTCTTCATCTTTTAAATAAATCATTTTGACGCTAAGATGCGCAACAAAGTGTGATATTACATACACAAAGATCTTAATGTCTTAATTACCTACCATATGTTTTGTAAAAGTGTTTTAAGAGAACATATAACAAATGTTCATCACAATATTATTTCTTTCCATTCTGAGTTTCATATGTAACAGACATTCTATGGAAATAATGTGCTGTATCTTACACATATGTAAAATATTCCCAAATCACCACATTTTATGTCATTGGAATTCTTTGTTCCAATGAGATGGTTAATACTTAGTTTTATCTTAAGTTACTGGTCAAAAATTTTTTTAGAGTCAACTATAAAAATAACATTAGGTTTTAATTAATCTGTGAAAAATTTAAGATTATGTAATTTTTTTAAAAATTCTGTATACACACACATATATTCACATCTTCAAATGGAAACCAATACACTAAAACTCTATAAATCATATAATTAATCTATGAACGATTTTAAATAAAGGTTAAATGTCAGCTAACAGTTAATGAGAACTTAGTGCAGGCCAGGTACTAAGCTAAGAGCTTTATGTATACTATTTATTTTCCCAAACTCTATGAAACAGGTAATACTATCATCAACTTCACTTTACAGGTAAGAAAATTTAATTTAAGGTTTACAAGCATTTAGAATCTTACCTAGAGTTGCACAGCTAGTAAATGATGACAACTTTAAAGCCACTATGTATATCTCCTCTCCAAAGTCAAATCATACTTCTCCCATGTAATATATCCCAGGATAACAGTTCTAGTAGGTAACATTATCCATAATATACTATATCTATATATACACACACACTATAGTTTATAGATGTTACTATACTAATAATACACTAATAGTGTATCATATGTACTAATATACTGTAATATAAAAATCCTAAAATGCAAGAAGTTTCTTTACCCCACCTCTATCTATATGCTATAATAAGAATTAGACTATGAAATTGCTTAAGTAATGCCCTCCAAGCATATTTTCCTATTCATATTTCACCACATTTTACTACTGTTCTTAACTTTTCAATCTCAAACTAAACCATTTGTAGCTCTCATTTGAAGGTATTACTAACAGTTTATTTTCAAGAAAAAAATTCCAGTATTCTAGCAAACTCAATTAGCTAACCGACTATCTATTAAATAGCCATTTAAAATGAACGGAATTTTTTACATACCTACAATGTACATCTGTCCTCATCAAGTTTTCAATAGTTCATAAGGCATTTAGATATAATATCAAAAACAAAAGAACAGCCAAGTAACTAATAAAATCCTCCAAACTTAGTAAAGTCACTGTAACTAATACAAACTTAGCTGAGTTTCCTAGCAGCCAATGAAAAAAAACAGAAGCATGATAGATATCAGCTAGTAAAAAAAGTTCACTAAGAGATATAAACTTTTCCGTAACATGAAATTTTTAGGAATTTTCATGAAAGTATTAAAACATACTAGTATCAATAACTCTTGTTGCTGTTTCCTTAGTAACACAGACCATCCTTATATGCAGATCCTCATATTAACCATTTCTTAAAGCTGTGATTTTCGACCATGCGTGATTTTGTCCCCCAGGAGACATTTTACGTGGTCACAACTGCTATGAGTGGTGGTGCTCCTGCCACCTAGTGGAGACAGGACAGATCTACTGCTAAATATCGCAACAAGGCATAGGATAGGCCTCCACACAAATTATGCAGCTCAAAATGTCAACAGTGTTGAGTCAAGAAACCCTGGATTCTCAAGAGCATAATTGTAAATCATAGGCATCTCTACAAACTAGTCTGGGAATGAGAGTATGCATTTAGCTTTCTGGTGATTGAAAGTTAGAAAAGGGATGTATTGTTGCTTAATAAATCCAGAAAAATAAAACATTAGGCAATTTCTTAAGAGTTGGACCTCATACATAGTTTTGACTTTACTATAAATAATTCAAAAACAAAGTCAGTGCTAAACATCTATCATAATCGACTGAAAGGAACTCTAACAAGCCCAAGTAGAAAGCCATGGAGATGTGCTACATTAGAACATATAGTTTTGTGTCACTTAGCATGAAAGCTGGAAAATTACAAACCATTTGGCACATATGAGATTACTCTGCCCAGAAAAATTCTGAGGGAATAAATAAGCATGACTTAGAATATCTGTTAAAATTTAATCTCTAAAATTTATTCCTAGAGATTCTGGTTTAGCAGGTATGGGATAGGGCGCACAAATCTTTTTTTTTAACAACTACCCCAGGTGATTCCAATCCATGTAGTCTTAGGACCACATGATGGGATAGAGTTCTAAGAGAAAGAATAACCAATCATCCACTTCGACCATAAAAGAAGCTGGATTATGGTTCATATAAAATGTTTAAATTGGGGGGTGCCTGGGTGGTTCAGTCGGTTGGGCGTCCAACTTCGGCTCAGGTCATGATCTCACGGTCCGTGAGTTCGAGCCCCTCGTCGGGCTCTGTGCTGACAGCTCAGAGCCTGGAGCCTGCTTCAGATTCTGTGTCTCCCTCTCTCTCTGACCCTCCCCCGTTCATGCTCTGTCTCTCTCTGTCTCAAAAATAAACATTAAAAAAAAATTTTTTTTTAATGTTTAAATTGGAGTAAGATTGCATCTCATAGAGTACTTAAGGTGTTAGCTATAAAAAAAAACATAAGGAATTCGTGTTATAAATACATCAAAACTCATCAAATGATACAATTAAGATCTATGCATTTCACTGCATATACATGTTACCTTAAAAAGACTATTTTAAAAATAAATAAAATTTTACAATGTTAAGTCCTAATGATATGCAGACTAAAGTGTTCACGAGTAAAGTATATTGATATCTGCAGATTACTATGAAATGCATTTTGAAAAATAAGACACAATTGATGGATTAGTAGATGGACAGACAGACAATAAACAAATTTAGTAAAATACTAACTGTAGAATGCAGGTGGCAACTATACAGATACAATCCTTCAAGTGTCCTGCATGTTTGAATTTTATGTAAAAAAATATTGGGAGAAAATTTAAAAATTAATCCTAGGAGAATATATAAAGACTTCTCAAAATTCAGCAGTAAAAAACCAAACAATCCAACTAGAACATAGGCAAAAGACATGAAGAGACTTCACTGAAGAGGACATACAGATGGCAAATAAGCACACAAAAAAGATGTTCAGTATCAGCAGCCGTTAGGGAAATGCAAATTAAGACCACAATGAGATATCACTTCACATTTTTAGAACAGCTAAGATTTAAAAAAAAATATGTTGACAATACCAAATGTTGACAAGAATTCGGAGAAAGCAGATCTCTCAGGGCACTTAGGTGGCTCAGTTAGTTAAGCATCCGACTCTTGGTTTCAGTTCAAGTCATGATCCTAGGGTCCTGGGATTGAGCCCAGTGCTAGGCTCTGTGCTGGGTGTGGAGCCTGCTTGGGATTCTCTCCCTCCCTCTCCTTCTGCCCCTTCCTCACTTGTGCATACACATATGCTCCCTCTCTCTCAAAAATAAAAAATAAAAATGAAAGAAAGAAAAAAGAAGAAGCAGACCTCTTATACGTTGCTGGGGGGCAACGTTAAAATGGTACAGCTACTTTAGTGATCTGTTTGGCAGTTTCTTAAAAAAACTAAACGTATACCTATGTGACCCAGCAATTGCACTGCTGGTATCTATCCCAAAAAAGGGAAAACTTTCGTGCAAATAAAAACACGAAATTGTACACAATTGTACATCGCACCTTTACGTAAAAAGCCAAAAATTGGAAACTACTAAAATATCCCTCAAGGGTTAAACAAACCAGTATATCCATACCATGGAAGTCTAACTCAGCAATACCAACATATGAACAACTGATACATGCAACAACTTGGAAAAATATTAATTAGGTTGAGTGAAAAAAGTGAATCTCTAAAGGTCTCATACTGTGTGATTCCATTTATATAACATTCTGAAAATGACAAAAGTATAAAAATGAAAGCGTAACAGTGGTTGCGAGGGATTAGAGATGGCTTGGGGTAAGACACATAGGCTCTCTCTGTATTACCTTTGTAACTTCCTATAAACCTGTAATTAATTCAAAATAAAGTTTTAAAAAAATGCATCATTGGGGCGCCTGGGTTAAGCATTTGACTCTTAATTTCAGCTTAGGTCATGATCTCCTGGTTCATGGGATTGAGCCCCGTGTCCGGCTCTGTGCTGACTGCGAGGAGACCACTTGGGATTCCCTCTTTGCTCTCCCCCTCCCTCTTTGCTCCTCTCCTGCTCACACATGCTCTCTCTCTCAAAAGTAAATAAACATAAAAAAAAAAAAATCTTTAAATAAAAAATGTAATGAAACTGAGTTTATAATCTATTGAAGAAACTCATCTGGATTTTGTCCCCTAAACCCAAAAGGTTTCAGTAAACTGATGGTCATCTGTTTTATCTGACAGTAACTGACACTTCTTTATTTGGTTCATTTCTGGAATGACAGGTGATGGATGACAATAGCACAGAGAAGAATGCTAGCTTTCTAATTTGTTATGACATGAGGAAACCTAGCTTATCTATCGGTCAACAAATAGGACAAAGTAGTGAACAAGACACGCTCCTGACTTCATAGAACTTAAGAGTCTAGGAAAAAATAATTAAACAGATACTACAAATAATTATGTAATTACAAGTACTCAAACAAACGTCTGCTACAAAGAGCCTAAGTACAGTCTACCTACTATACCTAGGTGGACTGTACCTTGTCTGTAAAGTAACTTAAAACTTGTAGAGTAAGACTGTAGGTGATTTTTAGACTTTACTCTTTTCTGTATTTTCCAGATATTTCATATTAAATATTAGTTATTTTCATAACCAGAAAAATGTCATCATTGAGGAAAAAATTACAACCTTGAAAAACTCATCCAAGACAGCAATAGTGATCAAATTATAAACAAATATCTAATATAATCTGAACTATGATATAATTGCTGCATACACCTGAAACGGAACAGAAGCCTGCAATATTAAGCAATATTACATAGATTTACCAATTTTAACAGTAAAGAGAGATGAGTGTACACACAATTCTCACATATTCAAATCAACTAGAAGTCAAACATGCCATTTCCATGGGATACAATATTTGAAATAATGTCTTCATTTGTAAATTTTCTGTGTTGCATTTGGAAGGAAAAAAGTTGTAGTGTTTTTTTCATATTGAAGATTTATTATATTTGTTAAATTTTGGGGATTCGTACAGCTCCTGAGCCTGGGTAGGGACTTTGGGTCATACTCAGAAGAACTACATACTGTAGACTAAGATTAATAACTTGGGTAATCAAATCTACATAATGGAGCCCCAATATAACCTCTGAACACTGAGGCTTAGGTGAACTCCCCTGGCTGGCAATACTCTGTGCATATTGTTACACATTGGGACCAGGAGAGCAATGCATCCTGACTCCCATGGAAAGAGACCCTCCATGTTTGGTACCTCTTCTGGACTTTTCCCTATGCACTTTTTCCCTTGGTTGATGTTAATAATAATAAATCATAATTCTTCAGTGTAACAGTTTTCAGTGAGTATTGTGCATCTTTCCAGTAAATTTCTGAACCCGAGAGTGCTTAAGGGAACCCCAGAACTTGCAGTCAGTGTCACAAGTGAGGCCAGTCTTAGGAACCGTTCCCCATAACTTTGCAGTCAGCTAACTTCTCAGAGCTAGCATCTTTTTTACAACTTGGCCAACTGTCATCTTCCTTTCTAAGTCCGGGTCAGCTTCCAACATTTTATCCTTTCTACTTTCAATGTTATGAAATGTCTCCAAGAATTTCAACAGGAAGTATTTTGTCAGTCTTACTTTCTTTGGGACAGCTTCGTTCTTTTCATCACAACCAGTACTCTCACGTTATCAATGAGTTCACCTTCACTAAAGTACTTGCAGTGCACATCTAGAGTCTCTCAAATGGCAGTAGTGTCAACATTCCCAGTCAGCAATTTCTTCTCTAACTTTATTTACAAAGGATTTGGATTTCATTTCCAGCAGTATTACTTCTCATTTCCCTACTACACTTCTATCTTTCATAAAATATCATGAAGGTTTATAACTCGGAACCAAGGAAGCAATACAGCTATATACTCTGCTTTATGTGCATAAACTGATAAATACACAGCGATCAATCACTGGCAGCATCTAAAAGTGACATGAATAGTCACTGATTATGACAGTCATCTATTATTTATGCAGTGATTCGTAAACTGAAGAGACAGAAGCTAAGTTTGTACTTCATACAAGGGCTCACAGCTCATCTACCATAACTGAAATCTGAACCATGCTGTTGGGTAAAAGGTGTCATTTAACCAAACTGTGGTAACTCAAATTCATGCATACCAGAACTGCACAAACGAGGCCTGCCTAGATTTCTACAGGACGTGTTTTCTCATGCAGGGACTGAAGACAATCATAGTACTACTACCTCAAGGATATTGTGAGGATTAAATTGGATACATACATACCTGGCACTCGCTGAATATTAGTTCCTATTTTTGATCAGTGATATGCACCCCCCCCAAAAAAATATTCGTGTTACCACTTGTGTTATACTTGTGAAACACTTGTGTTAACCAAAATCAAATCCGTTTCTTTACTGTAGGACTTCTGAGACGTTTTAACACACTAGCAAGCAGGCAGAGTCCTCCAGAGCATTTTAGCAATATTACCTAAGTCTATCTGGACCAGAATTTAACAAATGCTGAACAAAAGGCCTGACATAATTAATAAATAACTACATATTTCCACAAAAGTAACATTACCATTTCAGAATCCTATTACTAGAACAAGTCATTTAAAAAAGTTAAATTCCTAGTGTTCTAAAACTTCCAAAATGTTTATATATACTAAATAAAGGGTGACTAGCCTTAATCTATAAAGAACTCCTTCAAATTAGTAATAAATAGACAAATCACAGAATATAGAACACAATAGGCAATTCACAGAAAAAATGCAAATAGCAAATGCTATGGGCTGAATATTTGTGCCTCTCATTTTAAGTATTTATGTATCTTACCTAGCAATTTTATTTCTAAACTTCATTCTACTAAATTCTTGTTTAAGTACACAAAGATCTATATACAAAAATGTTTGTTCCAGAAGTAGTTATAATAGTAAAAGACTAGAAGCATTATCAAAAGGGTACACGGTGGGGCGACTAGGTGGCTCAGTCAATTAAGCATCTAATTTCTGGTTTTGGTTCAAGTCATGATCTCATGGTTTATGAGATTGAGCCGCACGTCGCAGGGCTCTGCACTGACAGCATGGAGCCTGCTTGGGATTCTCTCTTTCCCTCTCTCTGCCCCTTCCCAACTTGCACTTTCTCTCAAATAAATACATTAATTAAAAAAAAAAAAAATCAACCAATAAAACCATCCATATTTTAAAAAAGGGGAGGGATATGGTTTAATTAAATAAATTGTTAGATCCATATCATGAATGCTATTTTTAAAATGAGGTAGATCTACAAATACTGATAATAAAGAGGTGCAAAGAAATATACTACTATGATCACATATACAATTAAGTGCTAGGCTCATCTCAAGCACATCTGCTTGGTATAGCTCTTATCAGACAATAATCCACAATATAATAAGATAAATATAACACTCCCAGCTATGATAATACATATTCTTTGTCCTTCATATTTACATAATAAAAGTACTGAGATAAAAATTTCCCAGTACTCTAACAGCAAGCGTCCAGATTAGACCATTATCATTTGTAACTTATTACCTAAGTGAATCAGGACTTTCTTAATATTATTCAAACAAAACTAAAACCAGAAATAAATTGATGTGCCTAAAAGAGACAACTAATAAACTTATCTCAATTTTTTTGTTGTTGTTATTAAAAAAATACTTTTTAGGGGCACCTGGGTGGCTCAGTCAGTTAAGCATCCAACTCTTGATTTCATGATCTCACAGTTCGTGATTTCGAGCCCGTGTCAGGTGCTGCCTTTGACAGCACGGAGCCTGCTTGTGATTCTTTCTCTCTCCCTCTCTCTCTGCCCCTCCCCCACTCACACTCTCCCTCTCTCTCTCAAAATAAGTATTTTTTTAAAAAGCTTTTTATTCTGACCAACTAATTTCATACAAATTATGCAAACAATTCTGAATCAGAATTTGTATATGCATCATTTCACTTCACCTTCCTTATTAAGTAATTTCGTCAAAGGTCCCACATACAATAATCTACTGGGCCAAGATTTGGATCCAAGTCTAAAGAATTATCCACACAGAACTTGTGAAATACATGTTTTAGCAAAAAGTAATCTGTGAAAACTCTTTATATTTGAATGTGTAATTACTAAAATGATGTTAAATGAGAAAAACTACAAATATTAATGCCTGGGAATAAAAGCTGCAGATTCTACCAAATGTAACTGTTGGTCACTTTCAGAAAGCCTTGCTATTCTAACTTGACTTTTAATACTCTAATGAACATACCACTTGTTTTATTAAAGAGATATCTTTAAAGTACTAACTCTGTATTTCCAGGTCATCATGTAACATTTGGGTTTACTTCCTATTCACTGAAGAAACAGATCTTGCATGCCTACTTTGAGGCATTGTTCTAGGAACTAGAACAAAACAGATACACTTCCTCCATTTTTTTTTTTTTTTAATTCTAGTGAATTCAAGTATTTGAATTCCAGTGAAGTTTATGCTGTATATAGGAGTAAGCAGATCTAATTATGTAAGAGGATGGTGATTTACTTTGAATACAAGTCTTATTCTTAAAGTTCAAAGTAATAATCCCTGAACTTTTATCTGGATAATAGTGAAAATAACACAGGAAAGTTTATGCTGGATTGACTACAACATTTTGCCACCAGTATAAGAAACAACTTAAAAAGTTCCTAAACTTTTCATTTTATCTGGAAGTAGTAGACCCTCTAAGAGAACACGGAGAAAAATACTGTGCTATAGTAATAAACTTAGTTGCTAAATTAAAAAGTATTTCAGTCTTCTCAATTCACAGATATGTATAAAACTGCAAATCAACTACAAATCACCAATATCAATGCCATTATTACACATGCATTTTTTTTTTAAGTAAAAAAAAAACATTAACTGCTGAATTTTCTTTTACTAACCATGAACACAGTAATATACGATTAGTAAATTTAATGGGGTCAACTTTTTGTGTAGCTTTTTGAAAAGACATATTTTGTGTCGTTGGTCTGCAAGTTTTAGTTATAACAGTCTTTGTGCTGATTTGATTTAATTTTTCAGTAAAACATTTAAAAGCTAAAAACAGCTTTTAAAGAACTAATGAAGCTCAAAAGATTCTACAATTTCATTCCTAGAGATAGTACTTTTATTGTAACACTAGTACACAATGTGCCTTATTATACTAGAGCTAATAGTATAAATTAACAGAATACTTCTCTGCTTTTTTAAACAATCACAACGATAAATTATAAATGTCTATCTGTTCTTTGTATTAATTTCCATCAGACTCCTAAATTACAATGACAACATTTTTAGACAAGTTACTTCCCCCCCCCCTTAATTTCATTTTCAAAGCTGAGAGAGAAAGAAGGGAAGAAAAAGGGAAAAACAAAAGTCACTTCAAAGCTATCAGAATAAATGCATCTAGACTTTGATCTGTAACGTTCTGTTTAGAAAACTACTACCACATTATCAGTTAAAGCTCCCAAATATGTCACTTAAATAATAATTAATGTAATAGTAATTGCCTTTTAATTATTCTGTTTTAAAATAAAAATTCTCCACATTAGTCTTTTTCCATTTTTTTGTCACTTGACAGAAGTTTAATGTAAGAAATCCCACAAATGTTTCTTTTCCTTGACTAATTAACCCCATTATTTAAAAAATGGTAAGTAGATTTAACAGTTTTTCTAAGATCTCTTGATACAGAAATATGTATGTAGAAATACAGGGATAGCCAAAAGATTTCGATATTTTGATTTTAACTCAAAGAACAGCTAATAATATCTCAACAAATGTTAAAGAGTTCTGAAAGTTAAATTGTTTCCTTTTATAGGATTTTGATGTTTTCTAAGCATTTCTCAAAGAACTATTTAAAAAGTGGTCCCCTCTGATTTCTTCCACCTATTTCTCAAAACAAAACTTTTAATGTAAAACATGAAGCCTACTTTTAAAGCTAAGAAAATGTTTTATGTGCAATGAATATTAAAACTTTAAATAAAACTCATATAAAAATTTTTTTTCATCCAATAGATATCATAGAATTAAAATGTCGTACAAGGAACTCATAATTAAGAAAGTAGATATTCCTGCAAGCTCATATAACTTTCTCTCTTTTTTTGGCAGCTATAATTTTCTTTGGCATTCTTTGTATATGAAATATCAAAATTTAACTGATAAGTTTATTTGTCCTGAAGAGACTTTTAAAATACTGAAAAGTTCCTCACAGATTTCCATCGTATTGTTTTCTGAAAAATAACTTTTATTTCTTTAAGTCAGATCCCTACACAGAAAACAGACTATACAGAAAATGACTAGTAAGAAATTCATAAATTATGCAAACAAAGCAAAAAGCAATAGAACTACTATAGTAGAAAGAAAAACTATACATTAGTAATACAAATACAAAACGTGACATTTTTAAAAATAGTTGGTCCCAGATGCCTGGGAGGCTCAGTCGTTAAGCATTTGACTTTGGCTCAGGTCATGATCTCACAGTTCATGAGTTGGGGTGACCTCCAGCCTGCTTCGAGTAAAACATGAGCTCCGGGCAAGCCCCGTTTCTTTCTTTCTTTCTCTTTCTCTCTCTCTCTCTCTCTGCCCCTTGCTCACTTGTGCCTTCTCTGTCTCAAAAAAATAAATAAAAGGGGCGCCTGAATGGCTCAGCATCCAACTTCAGCTCAGGTCATGATCTCGCGGTTCATGGGTTCGAGCCCCATGTCAGGCTCTGTGCTGAGAACTCAGTCTGGAGCCTGCTTCAGATTCTGTGTCTCCCTCTCTCTCTACCCCTCCCCTACTCACACGCTGTCTCTCTCTCAAAAATAAAAACACATTACAAAAATTTTTTAAATAAATAACAAATAAAAAGAACAGTTGGTCCCTACGTTTAGAACAAAAAATTCTTACAAAAACCTCAATTCCTTTCTCCAAAAATCAGTTACTATTTTCTACATGCACATTGCTATATGCATTATTTTTTTGTTCTCCAAATCTTATAGCAACGTCCATTCTTGTAAACACCCTATCATTTTCTTAATTACAGTTTCTAAATAGTGTGCCATCATTACTGTAGATGCTGTGAGAATCATTACCAAATTTCTTGCTCTCTCTCTCCTGGTAACCAAACTGTATGGAGAAACCTCCGAACTCCCCTCTGACCTGCCACTGACTGGATCTTGCTGTTATTCTAAACCTTTAATTGACCTAATTTTATAAAAAAAAAAAAAAAAAGAAATTCCATCATGGGCACTAAACAACTTGAGGGGGACGGGAGAAATGGAGCAAGTGCCACTTTTGTGAAGCTACACTGATAATTTATTATATTGGCTCTCTTTGTTTTCAGTGTATCTCATCAAAAATATAAAAGCTTCTGTATTACTATTTAAGTGTTAGAATATATATTATTTCATCATAAGTAATTATCAACAAATTAACCTTAACTCCCTTTATCTGGGTGCACTTTTGTGCTTTGTTTTTCAAAATCAAAATCTAGAAAAATTTTTTGCAAATATGAATTCTATCTTACACTTAACCTCACATTTTGCAACTGAAATAGCTTTAGGCTGGCAATATGCCAAATGTTTTAGCAGGCAATTAGCAGAAGAGAGCGCCACTTACTGGTTTTTAGTTATTATTCACAACAATATTTAAAAAAGAAACATGATAATTTCATTCTCTGAGATTGGTAACAAACTTTAATAGACTTCACCCCATTCTAAGAATAGAAGAATACAGCAGCATCTCTACTGAAAACTCTAATAACAAATTACGTTAAAATTACCTCTTAATGCTGAAACACAACATCAGAAAACATTCATAAAAATCAAGGGAAATTCATATAAATTAACATATCCTTAATAAGTAAAAAAAAAAAAAAAAAAACCATCGAGTAAAAGTTTAACAGCTTATACTTGCTAAGATAAAATTATATTTTCTCAGCCTTCTAGCTCTAAACAAATGTTTGGCTATTCATCTATTAAAAAAATTTTTTTTAATAAAAATACAACAATCTCAAATGAACTGTCCAAAAGACATGAAATAAGCTTAAAAGCTAAATTAAGCAATTTAACTTCTAAATGCAAAAACAATTAAACTAGTGTCAAGTTCAATGTTCCTTTTTTATAGGAATGACCATTACTTACTTTAAACTGTATTTTCAAGAATCAGCTACCAACTTGAAATAACTGTTTTACTTTCAAAGGCTAACATAGCACTCTAGTGGAGAACGATATCAAGCTTATTTACCTTGGTTTGGTTGCATATTCATATTTGGTCTGGGGCCATAGCTTCCTATTGGCTGCCCTTGACTCATCGTCATCTGATTCTGTACTGGCACGCTCTGTGATGATGGCACAGAATGGTTGTAACCTCCCATGGATCCGTGGCTACTTGAAGGCATGTTCATGGAACTGTTTGTCATATTGAGTTGATTGGGTCCCGGTCCCTGAATAGGCATATGGTTAGGCCCTTTGAAGAAAAGTGGTCAGAACCAAATGTGAAAGTTAAAACACATGGTCTATTAAAAAGTACTTTAAAGAGCTTTTTATTTTCTTTTGCATACCATAACAATAGCAAACAATAACTTGAGTATTTAATCAACAGCAAGCAAAGTAAATGCATTACATGAATGAGAGCAAATACTGTGAGGTAGAACTTATTCCCATTTTATAGATTAAGAAACTAATGCTTTTAGAAGCCAGCAACATTCTGAAAAAGAAAAGCAATGATCAACTAGCTTTACAAGAGAGCAAACATATAAAGTGGAAGTAATTTTTTATTTTTATTTATTTATTTTTAAGTTTGAGAGAGAGCATGTGTGCATGAACGGGGTAGGGGCAGAGAGAGAGGGAACCCCAGGCAGACTCTGCCCGAAGAGCATAGAGCTCAACACAGAGCTCAATCTCATGAATCGTGAAACGATGATCTGAGCCGAAATCAAGAGTCAGACACTTAATGGACTGAACCACCCAGGTGCCTCTAAAGCTGAAGTAATGAAAAGTGTGTAGTACTAGCATATAAATGAATTAACAGGTCAATGGACCCAGAGCAGAGTCTAAAAACACACCCAAATTTCTAATTCTGTAAATGATAATAGTGGTGAAATTCAATAAATAGTGTGACAAATGAGTAGCCATCTGGAAAAAGTCCTACCACATTCCTTCCACCAAAAATAGTTCCAGATGAGTAAAATATTAAACATTAAAAAAGAAAATGAGGAAAAGAAACCATAAAAGAGAATTTTAAAAAGAACTTTTAAAAAATATTCTTGAAGTGGAACAGCCTTCTTGCATGCCAGAAAACCCAGAGCCATAAAAAACTGATAAACTAGACTAGACTACATAAAAATAAAAAATGTAAGTATGACTAAACCAGACAAAACGAAACTAAGTATTAAAAAGTAGGAAAAAATTTTTTACAAGACATATCACAGACTGAACTAATTACGTGAACATATAAAGTAAGTAAAAGACCACCAGCAGTTAAAAAAAAAAAAAAAAAAAAAAAAAAAAAAAAAGGCAGGGACAGGAATGATTAGTTCACACAAAAACTACCAAAGAGACATAAATATGAGAGGACTGCCTGCTTCATTTATAATAAAAAGGCCAATTAAAATTATGAGATCCTTTTTTCATTTTTCAGATTCTAAAGACCCAAAGTTTTGATCTCTGAAGAAAAGTAATTTCATACATTGTTGAGGTATATAAATATATAAATAAGTACTATTTTTATGTAGAGCAATTTGGCAATAACTACCATATTTTATTTAATTTTTTTAATGTTTATTTAGTTTTGAGAGAGACAGACAGATTGTGAGCAGAGAGAGAAGGAAACAGAATCGGAAGCAGGCTCCAGGTTCTGAGCTGTCAGCACAGAACCCGACGTGGGCTCGAACTCACAAGCCATGGGATCATGACCCGAGCCAAAGTCAGATGCTCAACCGACTGAACCACCCAGGTGCCCTGGCAATAACTACCATATTTTAAAATGCATATATCTTTCACACAGTAGTTGCAGTTCTAGGACTTTATCCTATAAATATACAGGTCTTCGTGTGCATACGTCCATGAATGCAAAACTGCATATGGATTTATTTACTTGTTTACTTACTTTTATTTTACAGGCATGTTCACATCAGCATAGTTTTTAATACCGGAAGATTAGACATGACCTGTATTTCATTATAAGGGAATAGTTCAAATAAATTAGGGGCATCCATGAAAAAGAATGAAATACAGCCACCAAAAGCATAAGGCAGCTCTTTATGTACTGAGTGGTCTCCAAAATATATTTTTATATACTTATGGTCTCTAAGATATATCTTTAAGAGGGAAAAATATTAAACATAATACTACATAATATATGCCACAACTTGTATTTTTTTTTTTAAGAGTAAGACAAAAGAAAAAGGAATGTGCATATGCATATGTTTTAGATACAGAGAATTATCTCTTGAAGGATACCCAGACACCAATGACTCTCTGGAACAAAGTATCTGGAGGTAAGGGCTGTATACTCTTTGGTACCTTTTGATTTTGGTACCAGAGACATACATTATCTTATTTTTTTTCAAATCAGTTAAACATTTTTAAAAAGGAATCTGAAACTGATGTTATCTGACCAAGATCAAAGAAGATATAAGTAGCTCTATGACTTAGATTTACAAAATAACAAAAAAACAACACAAAAATAGGAAACTGAAAGACTAGATACAAATTTGTGTGCGCAAAAAAGTTGGCTAAGCTCTATTAAGCAGGTTTTAAATAAAGGAAACATAAGTAACTGGACCAATTTCTCCTACACCTAACTAGAACACTCTATAAGAGACTATTTTGGAAGCTCTACAGTGTTCTGGACAACCTATGTCATAACTAGTTGAAAAATCTCTGGTTTATAAAGAATGTAACTACTCCAGATGGCCTTATACAAAAACCCAAATGTCACGTTAACAATAATTACATTGCTGTTCAAGTGCTTCTCTGGCCTTAAGCTTGAATTTATATGGAGAAGTCAAAATTCTACTTAACAGTACGACCATAAAAAGTCACAAAACTCCTAACTCGCACTACCCTTCCAGTTCTAAAAGCAACAGGTCCTGATGAGCTAAATGTGGACTCACCAGAAGTTTCCTCTTGACTACAACATAACAAGTAGTTAGAGGTCTTTATTCCTATTCCTCCCCTCCCATGGTGTGGGTCATGGGGGCCATGGACTGTGGCAAGCCACCAAAGGAAACAGAAGACAGCCACTGAAACAGCATCACCCTTCTACACGATCAATCGCACACCCATCTTCTATAAACCGGACTACCTGGCTTCTTTTGCTCTGTGTTCTCCTTACTTCATTTTCTACACCCACTGTCCCTGGATACCAATGCTACCAACCAACACAATCAGCTAAGACAAGACAATCCTAAAGATGCTAATTACTAATTTTACAAATGAATTGCTTCGTTATTTCATTTACTTTCATTATTGCTATCTGTATAATACTTTGTTAATGAAAATAGCCTTTGTCTTTAGAAAGTAAAAATATTCTCACATTAAATGAAGAAAACAACCCACCAAGAATTATGGGTATGGGTTGTAGCTATTGTTGCAAAAACAAAAGAGTTTAATGATACTTTTCAGATTAAAAGTTCAAATCAGCAAAAGGTAACTAATTAAGCATCCAACGGCCTGGAAGATACTCTAAATGGCTCCAAACTTAGAACGGAAAAATAGTAAAAGGAATAACTCATTATCTAAAACATCTGAAATTATTTTTCCTTTAAATTTGCTTTAATATCAATTTCCATATTTATATTATGCCATAAACATATATATTTGTAAAAATTTATACTCAGCTTCAATAGTATCAATGTGGAAATACTAAATATATTACATTAGCACTTTACAGATTGTTTTCTTTCTTTTCCTCATGTGTTTTTTCCAGCAATACTGTTTCTGAGACCAGTAAGTTTTTAAGTAAATACAAAACCCAAGGAAATGTTATAATACCTTTATAATCTATAAAGAGATTTTAATTCTTAAGTCATGGCGCAATGCCTTTTTTTTCCAAAAAGCTTCTAAAGCCAGCTGTATTGCATAGTTTCAGACAGACTAAATTTAGCCAGTTCTGTTCATCAGAGGAATGCTGTGTGTCAGCTACATCAAAGCCCAAGGGCAGCCTGATAAACACTGAATACAGGTCACGTAGCTCTGTAGCTAACAAACTCTAAGAGAGCTTGTACTCGGGGGCATTCAAAGCAGTTTTGTCATCAACAATCTAGTATCCCTTGAGCCCCCATGTCGTTTCAGTTGCTAAGCAACTCTGGTGTTAATGTCTTAGAGGAGAAAAACTTACCAGGCATCTGGCCGTTCATCTGGTTCTGCATGTGTGGTGCAGGAGGACCCCCACCTACCATTCCATCTGAAGGCATGTTGTGAGAGCGTGGAGGTGGGGGAGGGCCGCTCTGATTCATCCCTCCAGGACCCATAGGCATATTCTGTGTGGGTGGCTGAAAGAAGACAGTTTAGTAAAACAAGAGAAACAGTTAGACTAATATATTAAAGATGCATGTAACAGTTGCCTGTACTATTAAACTAAATAGGAACAAAAACACAAATACATTTCAACTTATTCTAATGCATTTTAATAACAAATTATTTACATCAAATTTAATATGACCCCCAAACTTAACAAGATCATTAGTGTGAAGATACCTTCTGACCACCTCAGACCAAAAGAACACCACAATTAAAGTATATTTTACTTTATAAAATCTCAATAGTGAAAATAAATTTTTTAAATATTCTATACCAAAATTCACATTTGTTTATATACAAGGATTTTAATGTGTTCACTGTTGTTACTTAAATTATGTTTTAAAAATTAAGTTTCCTTTCATTATTAATATATTTAGACATATTTACTATTAATGATGGATTTTACCTGAAAAGTCACTGTAACAAAAATTTATAAAAGGACAGGAAGCCCCTAAATATGATATACTTTGTACTGTTCGAGGGGGAAATAAATTTTGGCAAGGGAATGTTTTAAACTACGAAGACTCAGTTCAGTCCAACATTTTTGTGCCGACGACTCCTATAGATCGGAAACATTACTGATGGCCTCCAAGGGTACAGAGACAGCTGCCTCAAAAGGATGCCTTTGGCAAATTTCCTAATGAAAGTGTGAAGAAAATCACTGACTAACCTTGAGAGTTCACAAAAGGGCGAAAGGAAAAACACAGATACAAGGTGGTCTGCAACACCTGGTTCCCTTCTTGGGGATATTTTGGTGAAGAAAGCAAATGGTTAGTTTCTTTCCAAATCCCCATTTTTAAGCCTACAGGAGGAGAAGGAGCTATTATTTACAGATCTATTTCTGCCTTCTTTCTCTACCTCTCTATGTTCTAAAAACATAATGTTGGCTCCCATACTTCAGTCATTCTCTTCCTCCCACATTTTTTTAAGTTTATTTATTTAATTTGATAAAGAGTGCAAGTGGGGAGGGGCAGAGAGAGGGAGACAGAGAATCCCAAGCAGGCTCTGAGCGCTGCTAGCACAGAGCCCAACACAGGGCTCAATCCCACAAACCGTGAGATCATGACCTGAGCCAAAACCAAAAGTTGGACACTCAACAACTAAGCCACTCGGGTGTCCTTCTCCCACATTTTTACATGGCTACTTAGTTACTGTTTCTGTACCATCTCGATTTTGTGAACACAATCCTCTCTGATACCCTTAACCGATAAAACACTGTCTTGTAGTCATCACACGTAAATACTCAAATCGCCAACCATTTAACATCACCAACATTTACACAAATAACCAAGTACAACTCTAATAGCACCCATTTAAAATTCACAGTCTTGGAGTGCCTGGATGGCTCAGTCAGTTGAGCATCCAACTCTTAATTTCAGCTCAGGTCATGATCCTAGGGCTGTGGGATCGGGCCCAGGAGGGGGCCCCACATCAGGCTTTGTACTGAGCATGGAGCTTATGTAAGATTCTCTCTTTCCCTCTGCCCCTCTCTCCCACTCATGCTCTCTTTCTAAAATAAATAAAATTCAAAAACAAATTTAAAAACAAATAAGTAAATAAATAGAATTCAGAGTCTTAGTTCCTTTACTACTAAATCTAGAAAATAACTGCTCTTTATTAAATATTTTTTCTTCAATTCTCATTTTAAATTCTTTATCCACTTCAGATTCTTTAAACACTTAATAACTTCATTCAGAATTTTTAAAAATTGCCAAACATCAACTCAGTGTCACATATCTTACTTTGAAATGATCCTTTACTATCCTTCAAATATGGCTGACTGTGACCTTCTTCTCATTTGAAAATAAAAATCCCGCCTTCTATATTCTTGTCCAAATTCTCTGCTGAAAATGTATGTTCTCACTCTCAATAGGTAAGAGCTTTCTCATTTTCTTGCGACGCACTTAATGAAACATCAGTATTCACGGCTCCCATCGTAACAGAGTAGCTTCTATCAAACTAACCCATTTGCCAATAAAAGTTATAAAATCTACACAAATGTAAAAATTGTTTGAAGGCACTGAAGAGCAATCTACACAGAGAGAAACAGGAGGGGCTACAACTCTTGAAAGAAGGGAAGCACAGAAGATCAGCTCCTCCAAACACCTTGGCTTTTTCCCTAACTTTGCTGTGTAACAAGAAAACAGAGCCCGAGCAGAGGCGGCAGCCCTACTGGACTGAGAAGGAGGAGGAATTCTGGACTATCAGAAAGCTAGAACCTGAAGAACAAAATCCCAGAGTGGAAGAACCACAAACAGGATGAAAATTCACAAAAACTAGCATAGAACAGCAGTTAAGAGGCTAACGAGCTGAGCAGAAATTTCAGCTTCTGCCCAGGGCTAGGGAAACAAAAGACTGGCAGTAGTCCCTACCAAGTCAGAAAGGCCTTTGTAAATAACGCAAGCTCTCTGTTGAGACTTCAAAAAAGGCTCTTCTTAGATTAAGGTCAAAACAACTACATCAGCCCTAACAACTCTTATAGACAACGCTCAGTACTCAAGGTACTCTAAGTACTTCACCTTCCAAAGGAAGACTTAACTCTCTTTGGAATTAGATAACACCAAGTAGAGCTCCACAACTGTTCATTCATAAGTCTGGCATTCAATGAAAAGTTACAAAGCATTCCAAAAACAAGAATAAACGGACAATACTCATTAGGATGGCTATAATTTTTTTTTAAAACCACAGAAAGTAACAAGGGTTGGCAAGAATGTGGAAAAAATGAAACTCATACATGCTGGCAGGATTGTAAGGGGTGCAGCCACTATGGAAAACAATTTGGCAATTCCTCAAAAAGTTAAACAGAGAGTTACCATATGACACAGCAACCCCACTTCTGGTATAGACCCAAGAGAACTGACGACACACAGTCACACAAAACTTGCACACAAATGTCATGGTAGCATTATTCATAATAGCCAAACAAACAAAAAAAACCAAAAAACTCAGAAACAACTCAAATGTCTATTAAATGATAAACAAAAACATTCATACAATGGAATACTATTCAGCCACAAATGAAATGAAGTATCAATACTTCAACATACTTCAACATACAACATAGATGAATCTTGAAAACATTATGCTAAGTGAAAGAAGTCAGACTCAAAAGGCCACACATCTGTATAATTCCATTTATATGAAATATCCAAAATAGGTAAATCCAGAGAGAAAGAATGTAGACTAATTAGATGTTACCAGGGAATGGACAGAGGGAAAACTAGGATTGAATGCCCACATTTATGAGGTTTCTTTTTGAGTTGATGAAAATGTTTTGGAATTAGTGGTGATGGTCGGATAGCACTATGAATATACTAAAAACCAATGAATTGTATTCTTCAAAAAGTTAAAATGGTGAATTTCATGTTATGTGAATTTTATCTCAAATTTTTGTAAAAAAAAAAAAAAAAAAAAGAATAGATGAACAACTAAAAGAAATAACAGAACACAGAAAAAGACACCCAGGTCATTCATATTTTGGAGTTATCTGAGAGACCTTAAAATAACCGACTGATATGCTCAGTGGTTAAAAAAGAAAAAGGATAGACGGAGAATTTCAGCAAAGTACTAGAATTCTTAGAAAAGTCAAATGGAAATTCCGAACTGGAATATACAATCAATGAAATTAAGAACTCACTAGTTTAGAAACAGCAAAATAGAAGATTGGTAAACTGAAAGAAATGTATAAAAAAGATGACACACCAAGAAACATAAAGGCACGAACATTAAAAAAATAAAAGCATAAAGACATGTACAACATGCTACAATGGTTTAACACACATCTAACTGGAGTTAGAAAAGCAGAGTAAATGAATCTTAGGCAATATTTGAAAAATACCAGTCAAAAATTTTCCAAAGCTAACACAAGTCTCTAAGCAGACATGCAAAGTTCTATAAACCTCACCAGAATATGAAGAAAACGATACCCGAGTCAAAGTCTTAAAAACCAAAGTCAGAGAAAATCTTAAAAGTAGTCAGAAAAAATAAGACACATTATCTTTAGGAGAAGGACAAGACTTTTTTTTTATCAGAAATAAGGATAACGACATTTTTTTTTATCAGAAATAAATGAAATAGAAGACAATAAAATGACATCTTTAAAATGTTAAGACAAAACAAGAAAATAAAATAAACCAACCAATCTGGAGTTCTATAAGAGAAAATATCTTCTGACATGAAGATGCATTAGTAAGAGCTTCAAATAAACAAAAGCTGAGAGAACTTGTTACAGATGAAGGGAATTCATCAAGCTAAAGAAAAATAACCCCAGATGGCAGCACAGAAGTAGAGGACTTAATACAGAGAAGTGGAAAGGTAAGTGTTTAGACAAATACAAATTAACATTGATATTTAGAATAATTGTAACAAAGGCTTATATGGTTTAAACAGACATAAAAGTATAAAATATATGACAGAACTAACACAAAAGACAAAGACAAAAAGGAATAAGTTAAGTACACTGTTCTAAGTCTCTTGCATTTTTCAGCAAGTGCTAAAAGTACAAATTTAGACTGGAATCTTTATAAATCCAAAATGTACACTGTAATTTCATATGCAACTACTTAAAAATGCATACACATATAAAAATGTACAGCTAAAAAACTAGTAGAGAGGAAAAAATAATGCTTGATTAGTTCAAAGAAAGGCAAGGAAGAGACCAATAGAAAACTAATACCAGGCTGATATTCTCAAATCCTATTATATCATGTTCTGCATTAAATGTATCTGGACCCAACATTTCACTTAGATAACAAATATTATCAGATTGGATTTTTAAAACACCCAACTATATTCTGTTTACAAAAGATCCACTTTAAGGACATACACATGTTAAAAGAAAAAGATACTATGCAAACACTAATAAAAGTAGGTGATATCATTATATTTATATCAGACAGTTGACTTAAATCAAAAAACACTACTCAAAATACTAGAGGAATACTTCATTATGATAAAAGGATCAGTTCAACAGGAATATGTAACAATCATAAATTTCTATACGTCCTGTAACACCGCTTCAAAGTCTATAAAGCAAAAGTTAACAGAACCAAAAGGAAAAACAGAATAACACACTTCTACTAGTAATTGGTAGAATAATGAGACCAAAACAAAAATGAAAAACCCTAAGAATATAAAAGATGTGAAATCACGGCTTTTAACTCAATTAGTATATGTAAAATACTATACACAGCACCTGCATAATATACATTCTTCCCAAGTACTCATGACATAGACCAAACTAGACCATATAAAGGGCCATAGAGCAAGTCAACAAATAACAAAAGATTGAAATAATATAGAGTATGTTTTCTGAGCACAGTGGAATTGAACTAGAAATCAATAACAGAAAGCTAATAACCTATTACTCAATGAAGAAATCACAAAAAAAATTTCAAAATACTTTTAACTGAAAGATAATGAAAATGCAACATCAAAATCTGTGAGATGCAGTTAAAGCTATGCTAAAAAGACAATTTGTAGCTTTAAAATGCATATTTATAATGCATGTTTAAGAAAAGTAAAAAAAATAATGATAAAAGCTTCCACTTCAAGCAGCTAGGAAAAGACAGCATATCAAATCCAAAGTAGTACAATGAAGGAAGTAACATAGATGGATACAAAACTACAAATCATATGAATTCTTCCAGAGAACACAAAAAGGAGAACAATTCCCAATTCTTTTATGAGGTCACCAAACCTATGATATCAAAACCTAACAGGGACATTACTAGAAAGACATCTACAAGCCAAACTTTCTCATGAACAAAAATCCTAACAAAATTTTAGCATACCATGAAACTCAGACTGTATTAAAAAGATGATGCATTATATAAACAATGGACTTGGTTATATAAGAATGCAAGCTGATTTAACTTCTGGAAATTAATCCTTGTAACTCACAAAATTACCAAAATAACATCCATATAATTATCTCAATATATAAAGGAATATTATTTGATAAAATTCAATACCTACTCATAATACAAACTTTTAAAAATTAAGACTAGAGGAGCATTCCTAATCCAATAAATCTAATTTACAAAAATTTATTATCTTACTGATGAAATATTGGAGTCTTTGAATTCAGGAATAAGAGTATCCATTAACACCATATCTATTCAACATAATAAATAAACCCATAAACAAATCAATGGCATTAAGAATAAAGTTAAAAAAAAGTAAAAAAAAATTGGAAAAGACACATAATTGTCATTATTCACATTTGACATGATTGAGTGCACAGAAAGCCAAGAGAATCTGTAACAAATTATTAGAATAATTGTACACAAGATCAATATATAAAAATCAACTGTATTTTCTATATATTTCCAACAAACTAGAAAATGAACTTTTAATAATAACAGCATACATAATAGCATCAAAAAATTCAATAACTAGGAATGAATCTAGAAAGATGTGCAATAGCTCTACAATACAACAATGCTGAAAGAAATTAAACGCTTACTAAATGGAGGGATATACCATTTTTATTGACTAGAAGGCTCAATATAGTGAAGATACCAGTTTCCCCAATGCTGACCTAGAAATTCCATGCAATCTCAATCACAATCCCAGGAGGCTTTTTGAAGAAAACTCACAAGCTTATTCTAGAATTTATATGGAAATGCACAGAAATTAGAATAGCCAGGATACTCTTGAAAAAGACCACCACAAACTGCTATACTAATTTGAGATATGTTGTTAGTATAAGGATAAATAAATACACCAACAGTAGTGAGAAATAGATCCACACATACAGTTACCGTACTTATAACAAAACAACTTATATTCAATGGGTAAAAAATGATATTTTCAATCAATGGTACTGTATCAGTTGAATATTATATGAACAAAAATGAACCTTGACTCGTAGACTCAGATCATACACAAATTTAATTTGCAATGGATCATGGATTAAGAAAAAAACGTTTAGAAGAAAACAGAAGCATATCTTCATGACCTTGATACAACAAACTATTTCTCAAGATACAGAAAGAAAACAAAGATTGATAAATTGGATTTCATTTCAGTTAGAAACTCTGTTCATATAAACACACCATAAAGAGAATAAAAAGACAATTTTCAAAATGAGAGAAGACAGCAAAGTGAAGAAAACAATTAACAGAATTTAGAAAAAAGGCAACCTATGGAATGAAAAGACATTTGCAAATGACATATCCGATAAAGGTTTAGTATCTAAAATACATAAACAACTTACAAACCTCAACACCCAAAAAGCAAATAATCCAATTAAAAAATGAGTAGAAGACATGAACAGACATTTCTCCAAACAAGATACACAGATGGCCAACACACATGAAAAGATGCTCAACATCACTCATCATGAGGAAAATACAAATCAAAACTACAATGCAGTACCACCTCACACCTGTCAGAATGGCTAAAATCAACAACAATGAGGTGTTGCCAAGGATGTGGAGGAAAATGAACCCTCCTGCACTGTTGGTGGGAATGCAAACTGGTGCAGCCACTTTGGAAAACAATATGGAGGTTGCTCAAAAGGTTAAAAATAGAACTACCCTAGATCTAGCAATACTACTGGGTATTTACCCTAAGAATACAAAAACAAACAGAAACCCATGGGGAGGGGAAGGAAAAAAAAAAAAAAAAAGAGGTTAGAGTGGGAGAGAGCCAAAGCTTAAGAGACTCTTAAAAACTGAGAACAAACTGATGGTTGATGGGGGGTGGGAGGGAGGTGAGGGTAGGTGATGGGTATTGAAGAGGGCATCTTTTGGGATGAGCACTGGGTGTTGTATGGAAACCAATTTGACAATAAATTTCATATATTAAAAAAAACAAAAACAAAAACACGAATTCAAAGGGATACATGCACCCTGATGTTTACAGCAGCATTATTTACCATAGCCAAGATACAGAAGCAGCACAAGTGTCCATCAACTGATGCATGGATAAAGAAGATGCATGGATAAAGAAGATACATATAATGAAATATTATTCAGCCGTTAAAAAAAAAAATGAAATCTTGCCAGCTGCAAAGACATAGGTAGAGCTGGAGAGCATAATGGTAATCAAGATAAGTCAGTCAGATAAAGACAAATACCATATGATTTCACTCATATGTGGAATTTAAGAAACAAAAACAAATGAGCACAGGGTGAAAAAGAAAACAAACCAAGAAACAGACTCTTAACTACAGAGAAGTGATGGTTACCAGAGAGAGGTGAGTGAGAGGATGGGTTAAATAGGTGATGAGGATTAAGGACTGCACTCGTAGTGAGCACCGGGTGTTGTATGGAATCATGGAATCACTGTATTGTATACCTGAAACTACTATTACACTGTATGTTAACTAACTGGAATTAAAAACTTAAGAGGCAGCTGGGTGGCTCAGTTGGTTAAGCATCTGACTGCAGCTCAGGTCATGATTTCACGGCCCATGGGTTCAAGCCCTGCATCGGGCTCTGTGCTGACAGCTCAGAGCCTGGAGCCTGCTTCAGATTCCGTGTCTCCCTCTCTCTCTGCCCCTCCCCCACTCATGCTCTGTCTCTCTGTGTCTCTCGAAAATGAATAATGTTAAAAATTTTTAAATAAAAGTAAAAATAAAATAAAAACTTTAAAAAAGGGAAAAAATATTACATAGCCAACAGAAGATTTATATCCAGAACATATAAAGAACTCCTATAAATCAATAATAATAATAAAAAAAGTCAACCCAATAAAAAATGGACAGAAAGGGGCATCAGGAAACTTTTTTGGGATGACAACACTGTTCTACATATTAAAAAAAAATTTTTTTGTTAATGTTTATTTATTTTTGAGAGAGAGAGAGAGAGAAACAGAATGTGAGCAGGGGAGGGGCAGAGAGAGAGGGAGACACAGAATCGGAAGCAGGCTCCAGGCTCTGAGCTGTCAGCACAGAATCCGATGTAGGGCTCAAACTCATGAGCCATGAGATCATGACCTGAGCTGAAGCTGGACGCTTAACCGACTGAGCCACCCACATGCCCCAATATATCTTTAAAAAAAAAAAGCCCTTTTTTTTTTTTTAACGTTTTATTTATTTTTGAGACAGAGAGAGACAGAGCATGAACAGGGGAGGGGCAGAGAGAGAGGGAGACACAGAATCTGAAACAGGCTCCAGGCTCTGAGCCGTCAGCACAGAGCCTGACACGGGGCTCGAACTCACGGACCACAAGATCGTGACCTGAGCCGAAGTCGGCCACTTAACCGACTGAGCCACCCAGGCGCCCCAAAAAAAAGCCTTTTTATTTATTTTGAGAGAGAAAGGGATCACAAGTGGGAGCGGGGCAGAGAGAGAGAGAGAGAGAGAGAGAGAGAGAGAGAGAGAGAGAGAATCCCAAGCAGGTTCTGCACTGTCAGTGTAGAGCCCGATGTAGGGCTCTAACTCATGAACCACAAGATCATGACCTGAGCCAAAGTTTGATGCTTAACCAACTGAGCCACCCAGACACACCTGTTCTATATCTTGACTGTAGTGATAATTACACAGATTTGTAAAAATTCATCTATGTATACAATTAAAATGAGTCAATCTTATTTTATGTGAATTACACCTCAAATGTCACTTTTTCAAGAAAGCCTTCTCTGACCATGAGAATAGTCAGGCTTCATTATCTGCTCCCATAGTCCTAGGTGCCCTTCCTTCATAGCATTCACTACAACTGTCATTTAATATGTTTGTGGGGGCACCTGTATTGTCTCAGTCGGTTAAGCGTCTGACTTTGGCTCAGGTCATGATCACAGTTAGTGAGTTTGAGCCCTGCATCTGGCTCTCTGCTGTCAGCGCTGAACCTGATTCAGATCCTCTGTCTCTCACTCTCTCTGCCCTTTCCCTGCTTGCACTCTCTTTCAAAAAATAAATAAAAACACTTACAAAATAAATTAAAAAAATAAAATGTCTGTGCAATTACTTAACGTCTGATTATTGCATCATATGTTAAGTTCTGTAGGGACTGGGTCCATGATTATACTTGTGTATCACTGTAGCCCCCAATCATCTAGTATCAAACAAAGGTACTCAAGAATATTTACTAAATGAAAAAGTTACTTTGAAATACAAGCAGCATTTCAAATTCGATTAGGGACCAATATTTTTGTGGTAACTTTCATAATGATTTTTATTGTCAACACTGCTTAATTCTCTACATTCCTCATCTCCATTTGGAAGCCTATCAGATATTTCAAACCTGAAATCTACAACACCGAATCCCTGGTATCTCCACTACAACCGCTCACCCAAATCCCTTTACCCAGGAGTCTCAGTTGATTGCAATTCCCTCATTCCAGTTGCTCTGCTGAAAACCATGGAGTCATCCCTTAGACCTCTCTTATTCTCATCCTCTGCCCCCCACATTCGATTTTTAGATATCCTTTAGACTCTACCTCTAAAATACACCTACAATTTTACCATTTCTACCACCTCCCCCTCTGTTACCACCCTGGTACGAGCCACCATCACAACTCTCATGTTGATTACTGCAACAGCCTCCTAACTGGATGCCATGTTTTGATCCATGCTCCTCTATCATAAATTTTCCACACAGGAAACAGAATGAACTTATTAAAACATGGCTGTTCACTCTTCTGCTCAAAATCCTCTAAGAGCTTCCAATTTCAAGGAAAAAAACTAAAGTCCTTACAACAGTTTACAAGATAGGATTTGTCCATACAACTTCCTCACCTTTTCCTGTCCTAGCCATAAGCTTCATGTTGTTCCTTGAACAAGCCAGGCCGAGTTTCACTTCAGGACCTTTCCACTGTTTGTTTTCCTGCCTAAAACATTCTTTGTCAAATCTTTGCTCAAATGTCACTTTCTCAATGCGGTCCTCCTGACCACTCTGCCTCATACTGCAAATTCCATCCTCCACCTCCAGCATTCCTAATGCATCTCTCCCTGCCCTGTGTTTTCCTTTTCCATAGTTCTTATTATCTTCTAATAAGCTATATGATTTAATCATTTATTATGCCTGCCTTGCTTGCTAGAATGTAAAACTCAAGAAAATGGGAGTATTTGTCTATTTTGTTAACTGATGTTTCAAAAAATACCTAACTATTGCTTGACACATAGTAGCCACTTAATATCTAGTAAATAAATGAACTCTCAAACTTAAATTATTTATTATAGAATTAAAAACAATTCTGACTATAAATAATGTTCTATGTTTCTTTAAAATATAAACATATCACTGTAAAATATAATTTTTAGTTTAATAATCCTTCATCTATGTAACTATCATTTGTATAACTGTCATTAGTATGGTTCCCCACAAGGAGGCAGTAAAATGACACACAGGAATAGGAGATCTAAAAATAATTATTAAGCAAAACAGGAAACATATGTATAAAATACTGCCAAAAGCTGATTGATGACCAATACATATACAAATGAAAGAGTTGGACTGGTCAACCAAGAATGGATCCAAAACCCTCATCAGTATTATATTTGCCTCACTTCCTAGTCCTATGTAAGTCTCACCAAAAATGAGCTCTAAACATAACTGAAACAGTTCACAAAGATCTCCCTGATTCCTCATTCATTCCCATAAGAAATGTCAGCATGCCATCATGGATAGCCTTGAACTGATGCAGGCTTTTAAACTTATTAAATGATTTCCTCAATTTAATAATCTTATCATATTGTCATGTTATCTTGTCCTTCAAGTAAGAGAGCTAATACAGAATTTAGACCCACTATAAAATCTGACCAGGTGAACTTTCATAACTAATAATGTCTTCCACTGATTTTCATAGCATGATGATTCTCCAAACTTCCTAAGGAGTTAAACCCCAGAATGACTCACTCACTAACAATATACTCCCCAGTTAGTAACAGGGTCCCCAGAAATTCAACCTTTATTTTATGAAACAGCAAACACCTCCACCATAACAAATAGAACATTAGACTATCTCCACTATGAAAAACTAAGCCCATCTAACCTTAATGAGGTTAATTACTAAACAGTCCAGAATCTTAGAGAGTAATTTCCTTCTTCCCAGACCAGAATTCTCTACAATATACTTCAAAAAACAACTAATCCACTCCCAAAACATGGAAGGATAGGACTCTAAGCCTTTCCTAAGGTTGTAATAATACCATCCGTTAAGAAACAAGAGTGTATGTATTTGTTTAATCTTGAATTTATTATTTTTACATTTATACCAATCTGGATAAATTACAAAACTAATGTGTAATCACTAAGAAACCATGCAAATAAGAAACATTGCTAAAAATTGATATGCATACTTCCAGAAACTTATTAAAAATTCATATATATGTATTTTCAGTTTTTACAAGTAGAATTACACTATTCTCTGATTTCTTTCATTCTTCTTTAGGAATTATTCTTGATCAACATACAATTCAATCTCCGTCAAGAGGGACGAATTCTGGCACAAAAACAGACACATAGACCAATGGAATAGAATAGAAACCCCAGAACTAGACCCACAAACGTATGGCCAACTCATCTTTGACAAAGCAGGAAAGAACATCCAATGGAAAAAAGACAGTCTCTTTAACAAATGGTGCTGGGAGAACTTGACAGCAACATGCAGAAGGTTGAAAGTAGACCACTTTCTCACACCACTCACAAAAATAAACTCAAAATGGATAAAGGACCTGAATGTGAGACAGGAAACCATCAAAACCCTAGAGGAGAAAGCAGGAAAAGACCTCTCTGACCTCAGCCGTAGCAATCTCTTACTCGACACATCCCCAAAGGCAAGGGAATTAAAAGCAAAAGTGAATTACTGGGACCTTATGAAGATAAAAAACTTCTGCACAGCAAAGGAAACAACCAACAAAACTAAAAGGCAACCAACGGAATGGGAAAAGATATTTGCAAATGACATATCGGACAAAGGGCTAGTATCCAAAATCTATAAAGAGCTCACCAAACTCCACACCCGAAAAACAAATAACCCAGTGAAGAAATGGGCAGAAAACATGAATAGACACTTCTCTAAAGAAGACATCCGGATGGCCAACAGACACATGAAAAGATGTTCAACGTCGCTCCTTATCAGGGAAATACAAATCAAAACCACACTCAGATATCACCTCACGCCAGTCAGACTGGCCAAAATGAACAAATCAGGAGACTATAGATGCTGGAGAGGATGTGGAGAAACGGGAACCCTCTTGCACTGTTGGTGGGAATGCAAATTGGTGCAGCCGCTCTGGAAAGCAGTGTGGAGGTTCCTCAGAAAATTAAAAATAGACCTACTCTATGACCCAGCAATAGCACTGGTAGGAATTTACCCAAGGGATACAGGAGTACTGATGCATAGGGGCACCTGTACCCCAATGTTTATAGCAGCACTCTCAACAATAGCCAAATTATGGAAAGAGCCTGAATGTCCATCAACTGATGAATGGATAAAGAAATTGTGGTTTATATACACAATGGAATACTACGTGGCAATGAGAAAGAATGAAATATGGCCTTTTGTAGCAACGTGGATGGAACTGGAGAGTGTGATGCTAAGTGAAATAAGCCATACAGAGAAAGACAGATACCATATGGTTTCACTCTTATGTGGATCCTGAGAAACTTAACAGAAACCCATGGGGGAGGGGAAGAAAAAAAAAAAAAAAAAGAGGTTAGAGTGGGAGAGAACCAAAGCATAAGAGACTGTTAAAAACTGAGAACAAACTGAGGGTTGATGGGGGTGGGAGGGAGGGGAGGGTGGGTGATGGGTATTGAGGAGGGCACCTTTTGGGATGAGCACTGGGTGTTGTATGGAAACCAAATTGACAATAAATTTCACATATTAAAAAAAATAAATAAATAACAAGAGAGTAAAAAAATACTTCATATTTATTGCTGCTATGTCCATGACCCAAATTTTCAAAACAGTAATTTGGTTTGTATTTGTAATAAAAGATTCTTCCCAGAAAAAAAAAAAAAAAGAGGGACGAATTCAACTATATAAGCCATATATATACACACATATATATACACACATATATATACACACACACATATACATATATACACATATACATATATATACACATATACATATATACACATAAATTTTTTATATTTTATTTTAATTTTTATTTTATTTTACATTTTATGTGTATGTATACATATATATATATATATATATATGTATCACACATATACATATATATATATATATACACACACACACACATTTATTTTTTTTTTGAAAGAGAGAGACAGCACAAGTGACCGAGGGGCAGAAAGAGCAAAAGAGAGACAGAAAATCCCAGGAGGGGCAGAGAAAGAGAGAGAGGGAAGCAGGGCTCACCCAAAGCAGGATTCATACTCCCCCGAAGCAGGGCATGAGCTCACCTGATGTGGGACTTGAACTCACGAACTATGAGATCATGACCCGAGCTGAAGTCAGATGCTTAACAACTGAGCCACACAGGTACCCCATAAGCTATATTTTTACCTACTCCCAATACTGACACTAGCTCCCTAGTTTGTTTTTATTTTGCCAGTATAAACAATGTTTAAATTAAGAGCCCTGTACAAATACTTTTCTGTACTTATTCCATGTAAATAAGAGTGAATTACTTAATTTCCAACATTTAGGTTCTTTTCTTAATTATATGGCAAAGAAATGTTTCTCCTTAGAGAAGTGAGCTAGATACATTGTTTTCAATTATGATGAAGAGACAATCTTTAAGTTCCTTACTTAGTACATACGGAAGCCACTTTTACTGATTTAACAATACAGTTCTGCCAAAAAAAATGTATTTATGCACATATACACACAAATATTTATATTCCTCACAGCAAGATATAGCCAATTGCTATACATATCTGGACTCAACTAGACAGTGCTTGAATTTCATATATACTATCCAGCAGAGAGTTAACATGATTTTTGCTAAGATTCTGAAATGACAGGATAGGCAATAATATTGGCAAAATACTCCCTATACTAATCCAGAGAACATGCTTCCATAATTCAGTTCTCCACAAAATACAGGGTCACCTCCTTTGTGAAACGTTTCCTAACACTCAACAGCAAAACTTATCACTTCTACTATGGAAAATGTACCTTAAATGTCCAGTACTTTTTTTTTTTTAAATGTCCAGTACTTCTAAAATAACATATATTACACTGTAGTATTACCATCGGTTGAGAGTTGTCTTTAATTTCATTTACAGAACTTTTTGGCACATAAAAGATTTTAAATATTTTTAAAAGGATGAAATTAAATATCTTCTTTATAGTTTCCTCCTTTGTTTTTATGCTCAATGAAGTCTTCCCCACCTCAAAATCAGATATATAATTGACGTCTTTATACTAAATCTCATACAAATACAAAATTAAAAAGACATTTCACTTGTGGTCGTGCTTGTTTTTAATACTAAAATGTTTTAATTAGACGCTTCTTATTGTGCAGCACCATATTATGCACAAGAGGAAGACTTGGAAACTAGCTGTAGCAGGTGAGTAAATCACAGATGACCACAACATTTCTGAGTAAAAGAACTCAGTGTTTATGCTACTCACTTGAGATAGGAAGTATAAAAATTCAAGCTTGTGGGCTTTTTTTCTTTTTGCAGCAGGAAACAACAGAGGGTGAGCTGAGGGAAATGGAGTCTTGCCCACACTGTGTTGGGAGACCTGTGGAATATCCAAATGGATAGGTCTACTGGAAGATGTATTCATTTTTCCCACTCAGGCAAGAAGATACATATTTGGAAGTCATCGATGTATACATGGAACCTAAAGTCAGGAATGTAAGAAACCAGAAGTATGGATGAAATCTTCCCAAAAGAGTATATATGGTAAAGAGATGTTCAAGAACAGAATGTCAACATTTGATGGGAATGTTAAAGAAGCTGAATAGCTAGAAAGGTAAAATAAAAAAAAAAACTATCACAAAGTCAAACAACAAAAGTTTCAAAAGAGAAAAAAGTCAGTATCATAATGACTAAACACACATTATGTTTATCAAACAGTCAAAAATAAAAATTCTTCAAATGATGTCAATATTTAAGAAAGTTCTTTCCATACTTCTAAATAAGAATTTAAACACTTTCACTATTTTTTTTAAGTTTATTTTGAGAGACAGAGAGAGGAGGGGCAGAGAGAGAGGGAGAGAAACAATCCCAGGAACTCACGAACCGGAGCCGAAACCAAGAGTTGGACACTTAACCGACTGAGCCACCCAGGTGCCCCGTAAACACTTTCATTTTTAAAAAATGTAACTAAAAAAATAAAACAGTGTGCTATGGCAAGGTTCTACATGCATAGAAAAAAGGAAAAGCATGTGTTTATATCGACTTTTCTTTGCATAAAAAGGTGTAAGATAGAGATGAGAGTAGAATTTTGTATGACTTTTTGTAGTTTTTGATGTTCTAACCACATCAAAGTATCACCTATGCTAAAAGTTAAAGTAAAATTTACACATGATGTACACTCTGCTCACATGTAAGATGTTCCACAGCTCTGACCACACGTTCCTTCACTTCGGGTGGGTCAAACCTGTAAGCAATGAATTCTGGAATACCGAATTTCAGCCAATGAATTACCATAGCACACAGATGCTCTGCCAGCACAGTCACCGCATCTGAAGACTCTGTGTGACCACTTTTCCTGAAGCATGTGGAATGAAAGGTTCAGCAAAGTGCTGCCTGAGGGCTGCTGAGAACATTGAGTGTGCCTCACCAAAAAAAAAGGCAACTTAGGAAATACGAAATGTAAGACGACTGTACTTACTCTAAATCAATTTTCATTAATAGTCCAGACTTTTATTCTTTGTACAGAATACCTGACAAACAAAAGGTATCTTTAAAAAGCTTAATATTCAAGAAGTACATCTAGTTAAATTAGGAATTTTAAAAAACTTAATACTCATAATGAATTCACTGAAAAGCAAGATAAGTAATTCCTAACAGCCTTCAACCTTCTTTTAAAATTAACAGACATGCTGATATACTCAATCTCAGTGAATGTCAAGGCAGGTCAAGTCTCCACTCTCTCCCTTACCCTTCATATGTATTGAGTGATTGAATCCTGCCAGTCTTACTTCAAATACTCCTGAATCTGACTTTTCTTCCAATTTATACTTTCTAGCTGTGTACTACCTTCATCTTCATCATCACTATTTCCTGTGTAGCTCCCTCCATGTTGGACACCATGAATTGTTTTATTTAATCCTCACAACAACATTATAGAATAAGGATTATCTTCCTCATATCGCAAAAATGGTTCGTGGTCTACAACATCAAATGAAGTTGCCAGTACAGGAATAGGAATGTTTTCCTAAATTTTGTATATCCCCAGAATGTCACTGGATACTTCATTTAAAAAGCATGGAAATATAAGGTCTTCAATTCTTACATGCACAGTAGAATCACCTAAGAAGCTTTTAAAATATGCAGCCAAGGCAGAGAAACACAAGACTATGATTGTCCAGGTTCTTTCCATCTCTAAAACTTTCAATACTGCAGAAATATTTCCAAACTGTATGCCTTAAAATGAACTACAATAAAAAGATTCTTGTCTCCCCCAGGTTTTTCCCCAATAAAAATTAACAAAAACTTTCCTTGATTTAAAGTTTTCTCTCATAAGTCTTTCCTAAAACTGATGGTGCCCACCACTTCATATGTACTAAAACCGGCAGACGACAAAAATAAGTGAACGATAACTAACATTAGGCTAATAGTTAAAAATGCAATTTCTTCGAAGTACATTTGAGAAGGAAAGCAAAGACTTACACATAGCACATATGTGTACATAGCACAGTCATATTTTCTACTGACAAAATGTTCCTGGTCCACATGATGAAAATAATTATGTCAATGGTTTATGCTATTTCAGAAAGTAAAAACCAACATGAGAACTAATATTCAAATGATGCCTCCAAGGTTTACCAAGGTAAATAAGGCCCCTCATATACTAAAGAAGCCAGAGTAGTGTATATTCTCAATTATGTCAGCTTTTTATAAATATTCAGTCTCTTTCCACCCCACGTCTGCTGTCTGGTTACGTTGCTTGTATGTATGTCTGCCTACAGAATCTATTCTCCCATTTCTGACTTGCTGCTTCCCAGCTATGGGCTTAAAATTAAAGATACAAACTTATTAAAATATGTATAAGGTTAAGAATAAATAGCTTCTGTTACAAACTTATAATGCTTTTGTCATAAGAAAAGAATACAGGGGTGCCTGGGTGGCTCAGTCGGTTAAGTGTCTGACTTCACTCATGTCATCATCTTGTGGTTTGTGAGTTCGAGCCCCGTGTCGGGCTCTGTGCTGACAGCTCGGAGCCTGGAACCTGCTTCAGATTCTGTGTCTCCTTTTCTCTCTGCCCCTCCCCCACTTGTGCTCTGTCTCTATCAAAAACAAATAAATGTAAAAAAAATTTTAAAGAAAAGAATACATAGGGCCCAACAAAAAGTAAAATACCTAAGTCATAGTGCACTGGCTTTATAATTTATATTTCTCCTTGTAAATCTTTTTACATTTATTTCTGGTTTTTGAATTCCTGACTTTCTTTCAAACAGATGTTTGCTAGATGGAGACTAGTCCTAGATACATGACTAGTACTATAAATACATAATTCTTCTTTTGGGGGGACATAAAAAACCTGAAAGTTGAACCTATATATAATTATAAGCACATTTCCAATTCCAACAACTAGTTAATGAAGTAAAGTGAAAAACTCCATTCTGGAAAACTTTTTTACCCCAAAACATACAGCTTTTTTTCTGAGTCAAAATTTCTCAGACTAGTATTCTCCCTTTTGTCAGACTGGTTGTATTCATTATTTTTCTATTATTCTGGTTTTCCCAAATTTACCTTACTTCCTATTTCACCTCCAATCCAATTACTTACCTTTTAGCTGATTTTTTCCCTCTCTCTAGCCCCACTTTTCTTTACTACCTCAAGTCTCTCTTATTAATACCTCCTACTATGAGAATATATTTATTTCTATTTTTTCAAAAACTCCTCCTCCTTTGTTAACTCAACTTCTCAAGCAATTTGACTTTCAAAATACTTGAATTTTTTATGAAAATTTGACCATGTATTTTAAATTAAACTTTGACCAATATTAGGAGGCAAAAATTTTATTTCAAAATATACAAATGATAGCATTTCTTTTTATTTTTTTTAAGTATTTTTTTAATTTTTGTTTTAATGTTTATTTATGTTTGAGAGAGAGAGAGACAGAGCGTGAACAGGGGAGGAGCAAACAGATAGAGAGACACAGAATCAGAAGCAGACTGCAGGCTCTGAGCTGTCAGCACAGAGCCCAACACGGGGCTCGAACTCACAAACTGCGAGATCATGACCTGAGCTGAAGTCAGACACTTAACTGACTGAGCCACCCAGGCGCCCCTACAAATGGTAGTATTTCCATGTGTTAGTAAAAGAGGATATAAAATGGTGACTCCATATTAAAGGAGTGAAATAATGGTAGATGGTTAGGAATGAAATGTGTCTCTTTCCTTTGTGATGGTTCCTAACCAGGTGGTGTCAAATAACATAATATTGTCCCTGAACACAATGGTAATGATTTTTATTGTCCTATTTAATCTATAAGGAAAAATGAAAATTCTATAAAAAAACAAACGCAAAAATGCACTTAAGAGTTTATAACTTAACAGGTGACAACAGAACAGTAAATTCTAAGAGATTTTGTTGTACCATAATGCATTTCTATGGTAAGCTCACTTTTACCACATTGGCATCTCAAGAATCAAAGAGTTTCCTCAAGAAGGGCAAAAGATGAGTGACTGAATCTCAAGATACATGATCTGACCAAATATTTTTATGTTTTATTTTTATAGTAGCTAGAGAGTATATGGGACATATCCAAGAGGCTGTAATGTTTAAGACTTTAAGACATTTCCACATTTTATGGAGACAATATTTCAAATCAAGACAAACTGACAAAATCCACAGTTTGCACTGGATCGTAAGTTGCAAAAAGAATTGCAATTGGTGGGTAGAAGGGAAGTAGAAGGGATACAGAAACAGCAGAGGACATTTTGCAAACTACCACTTCCCAACCACCCACAAGATTCTAGTAAGACTATCTAAAGGGAAATGTCCCCCCTTCCACCCTCAATACCCTGAAACTTGAATCCCTGCCATAATTGTTGTCAGTGATGAGAACATGTTGAGAATCTGTCCTATCTTCAGATGTGCTAGAACAGGGAAACAAGGTTAAGAATTACTTAATTAGGGGCGCCTGGGTGGCTCAGTCGGTTGAGCGTCCGACTTCGGCTCAGGTCACGATCTCACGGTTCATGAGTTCGAGCCCCGCGTCGGGCTCTGGGCTGATGGCTCAGAGCCTGGAGCCTGCTTCCGATTCTGTGTCTCCCTCTCTCTCTGCCCCTCCCCCATTCATGCTCTGTCTCTCTCTGTCTCAAAAATAAACATTAAAAAAAAAAAAAATTAGAAAAAAAAAAGAATGACTTAATTACAGGTCACCATGATGATGATAAGCTAAATTCTTAACCTGCCACTTTAACCAATCATTTAGTCCCTAAACTATAAGCAGACCCAGTCACATAACATTTTTTAAAAATTAATACCTAATTATAAGAATAATGCTAGACCAAAAAAAAAAACAACATGAAAATGATCACTGCATTCATTTCCATAACAACACAAGAAAATAATCAAGACATCGCAGGTTATAAAATTCAGATTCAAGCTCTGTGAAGACCTGGGCGAATCCTACACTGATACACAAACAAGAGCAAACGCAAGATTTTATTTCCATTCCATCCTAGTAGCAACAAGACATGGTACCATAATGCCCAAACTGCTTTCAGTAAGGCCTGTGTTCAAATCCCATGCTACCGTTTACCAACTATGAGTCCCTTGGCATGTTAATTAACCTATCTGAGACTGTTTCCTCAGCTGTAGAATGGGACTAATATCCAAAAGCCTTCTGAAGATGAAATAAAAGTTCTGAAGGACTCAATGCATAGTAGTCATTCTGCAAGTGTCTGTTCTCTCTCCAAACAGTTATATTTGAGTAGCCATAAAAGTAACTAATATTCTATTAGTTATTCTATGGACAGCAAAACAGAATACAATTCTAATACTTAAAGGACTTATCTAAGGTAATGATAACTAGGACATTCAAACAACTCCACTGAGAACAATGAAAAAAAACTGGAAAGATACTTTAAAAATATGTTTGAAGATATAGAAGAGCAGACAAGGTAGTAAAAAATGATCAGGCCAAGTTCAGAAGAAGAAAGGAAATCCAGAGAAGTGGGCCCAAACTTAGGAGGGGTTCATTTGCCACAGGCACGTTCGCAATCTACAAAGCCAACTGATAATTTCCTAAAAATGATAAAAGATAGCGATTCACAGATTTCAGAAATCTCAACACACAGCAAGCAGGATAAATAAAAGAAATCCACACCTACAGATAGGACAGTAAAACTTCAGAAAACTCCAGATGAAGCAAAAAATCTTCAACATAGAGAAAATAGATTCCCTTCAAAACAGTAACACTAACAACTAAATTTCCAATACATACAAGCCAGAAAACAATAACCTGTCCTGGCAAAAACACTGTTTAAAAATGATGGGGAAATTGAAATAAAGGCATTTTCAAACAACAACAAACCTGAAGGTATTTGTCGCCAGCAAACCAGTCCAAATGAAAATACTAAAATATGTGCTTTAGGGAGGAAAAAGAGAATGATCAGAGAAAAAAGGTTGTAAATGGAGAAATAAAAAGTATGAGAAATGGTAACGATGATAACTCTAATGAATACTAACTAAAAATAAAAACAGTAGTAAGAATCACTTGTGAGTAATCATGTAGAGATTTAAAGTGCATGACAACAATGAATGAGTCATGAGGAATGAACAGAAATAAAACATCCAAGGGTCCGTGATCTGGGATGCACACTACAAGCTGTATAGTAACCACCGAAGGAATATTAAGTATATATATGTATGATTTCCAACTTAGAAGAGAAAAAAAGGAATAAAAAAAAAATAATTAGAAGACAAACAAAAAGAAAAAAAGGAATATACAACAAAGGAGACAAACAGAAAGTACACTGAATGATGATAGCTTTGAACTCAGAAACGTGAGTGATCACATTCAATATAAACGGGTGGATTTAATGTTCCAAATTAAGATTGCTAGACTGAACCATTTTTTAAAATCTACATGCCATTCATAAAACACATTATCTCTAACACAAGGGAATGGAAAGGTGAATATACTATGCAAACACTAAAGAAAACCAACTGAGCTACATGAATCTCAGATAAGCAGACATTAAGGCAAGATGCATTATTAGACATAAAGAAGAAAATTATTTCATAATGATATGTTACAAAGAACCGGAGAGCTGTAACATTTTAAAATATATATGCACTTGCTAACAATGCCTCAAAATGTTGTGTTAAACAAAAACTTGGAAGAGTTACAAAGAAAAAAGAACAATCCACAATTATACATTTTAAGCATACATCTCTCAATAACTGATAGAATAAACGAAGTATCAGAAAAGTTAAAAAAAAAAAAATATCACTAAGGCTATAGAAGATTCAAACAAGATCACCACATTTGACCCAGTAAACATATACAGGCCTCTGCATTCAGGGACAAAAGACCACACATTCTTTTTAACTACACACGGAACACTTACAAAAACTGACCATACACTGCACCATAAAACAAATCTCAAAGAATTCCAGAGAACTAAATCATACAAAATGTTACATAACCACAATGCAACAAAGCCAGAAATCATTAATAAAAAGAAAATGATAAAATGCCCATATGTCTCAAAACTAAAAAAATGTGTTTGTCAACCCATGTTTAAAGAAGAAATAACACTGGAAATTAGAAGATATTTAAACCGAATAAATATGAATATACTACATATTCACACTATTAGAGAGAAATGTATGCCCTTAAATGCATATTATTAGCATTAAAAAATGAAAACTGATGAAGTAGGCATTCACCTCAAAACTCAGAAATAAGAAAAGCAAAATACAGCAAAAGTAAAAGGAAATAAAGATCAGAAATTAATCATAATCAAAAATATACAAAAGAGCAACAGTTCACAAAATGTGGTTCTCCAGACTCTAAAAGAGTCTAAAAGGTCAAAACAATTTCCATAACAATATTTTTATGCTATGCTGATATTTACAACAATGGTGCAAAAGTAAAAAAGTGGACGTAACTGCAAGAGCCTTAGCATGAATCAAGGCACCAAACTCTACAGTAAATCACTGTATTATTGATTACCACAGACTAACAGTTAAAATAAAAAAGAAAAAGTCATTTTCACTTAAGAATGTCCTTGATGAAGAAGTAAAAAGTACTCATTTATTAAATTCTCCATGTCAGTTAAATATTCTGTGACAAAATGAAAAAATAATAAATATATCTGCTGCAAATCAAAGTAAGATAAAAGCACCCTGTCACTGAGTTGCTTGCTGATACAGGCATTTTCATGGAATACCATTTTTACTTGAAAGAAAAACTGCTGGACGTTTAAACTATAGTTATCCAGGCTTGGTATCTGGCAGACATTTGCTCAAAAATCAACACAGTGAGCCTGGAAAGCAACTGACAGCATTTGCTGCCAATGATAAACTCGACTTTTCAAGCAAGAAATGAGAACTTGGTGGGGCGCCTGAGTGGCTCAGTCAGTTAGGCGTCTGACTTCAGCTCAGGTCATGATCTCACAGCTCGTGGATTCGAGACCCGTGTCGGGCTTTGTGCTGACGGCTCAGAGCCTGGAGCCTACTTCGGATTCTGTGTCTCCCTCTCTCTGTCCCTCCCCTGCTCATGCTCGTGCTCTCTCTCTCTCTCTCTCAAAAATAAACATTTTATTTATTTTTTTTACTTTTTTTTTACATTTATTTATTTTTGAGAGACAGAGCACAAGTGGGGGAGGGGCAGAGAGAGAGGGAAACACAGAATCCGAAGCAGGCTCCAGGCTCTGAGCCATCAGCACAGAGCCCGACAAGGGGCTTGAACTCACGAACTGTGAGATCATGACCTGAGCTGAAGATGGACGCTCAACCGACTGAGCCACCCAGGCCCTCCAAAAATAAACAAACATTAAAAAAAAAATTAAAACAAAAAAAGAAATGGGAATTTGGCAAACTTGTATCTACTGTCTTCAGTTTGACAGCTTCCCAATGCTTACTTTTGATGAGACTGGTGGAGATATCAAATGTGGGTTTTGGTATCATATGTCAATATTTAGAAGTGTACATAACTCGATGCACTTACATTTTCCAAATGACCAAAGCATATTACAAAATTATGCATGATTAGAAGATACATCCAAAATGCAAAATGCAGGGCAGACCCATAACTTTAATGTACCAGAATAAGAAAATTCTATTGATATGGTTTCAGATTCCATACTGCAAACAACCTTTAGAAAAAACACTTGTTGAGATCCTCCATACTGTCAAAGAAGATTATTGTACAACAATCTGAAAAGGCTATTAAAACAGTCTTCCCTTTTCTGATTCTGTATCTGAGTGAGAGATTAAATTTTTATTTCAACCAAAACATATTACACTAGATGGAATTCAGAAATAGGTAAGAGGGGTGTCTGGGTGGCTCACTCAGTTAAGCATCAGACTCTTGATCTCGGCTCAGGTCATAATCTCACAGCTTTGTGAGTTCGAGCCCCGCATCGGGCTCTGCACTGGTGGTATGGAGCCTGCTTGGAATACTCTCTCTCCCTCTCTGCCTCTCCATAAAGAGTGCATGTGATCTCTCTCTCTCTCTCTCAAAATAAATAAACATTTAAAAAAAACTTAAAAAAAAAGTAGTGAAGAGAATACAGCTATTTTCTGTTAAGTCAAACATTTAAAAGAAATTTGCAATATTATTAAACAATGCTATTCATAGCTCACTAAATCTGTTCTAAAAGATATAGTTATTTTTCCTTTAAAGAATGTTATTTGTATTAACATGCAGTGGGTTTATTATTATTCAATTTAAATGAACTCCTAAAATTAAAAATGTTTCTGTCTTGGGGCACTTGGGTAACTCAGCAGGTTAAGCGTCCCACTCTTGATTTCAGCTCAGGTCATGATCTCATACTTTATGAGACCAAGCCCCACATCAGGCTCCCAGCTATCAGTACAAAGCCTGCTTGGGATTCTCTCTCTCTCTCCCTCTTTCTGCCCCTACTCTACTTGCTCTTTCTCACACATGCGCATGCACGCTCGCTCTCTCTCTTTCTCTCTCTCTCTCCCTCTTTCTGCCCCTACTCTACTTGCTCTTTCTCACACATGCGCATGTGCGCTCTCTCTCTCTCTCTCTCAAAATAAATAAATAAATGTTAAAAAAAAAAATTCCTGGGCTGCGCAAGTGGCTCAGTCGATTAAGCACCTGACTTTGGCTCAGCTCATAATCTAGTGTTTCATGAGTCTGAGCCCCACATCCAGCTCTGTGCTGACAGCTCGGAGCCTGGAGCCTGCTTCAGATTCTGTGTCTCCCTCTCTCTCTCTGCCCCTCCCCCGCTCACATTCTGTCTCTCTCTCAAAAATAAAATAAAACATAAAAAATTTTTTAATTTCTGTCTTAATTAAAAAACTGAGGAAAATTTACAAATATATCAACATATATAACCTATATAAAGTTCTTCAGAGTCCTCAATAATTTTTAAGTATAATGGGGTTGAGAACAAAAAAGTGATTCTTTGAAAAGACTTAAAAACAAAAAAAAAGGTAAAAACAACTGGCAAGTGTGATCAAAAACATTTTAAAAGACAAAGCATTAATAAGTTATGTTAAAAATAAAAAAGAAAATATCACCACAGACCCTGAGGATACTGGAAAGATAAGATTATTTCATGAACTTTATGCCAATAAATTTGAAACTTAGTAAATGCTAAACAGCACAATTTACCAGAATAGGCAACTCATAAAATATGGAAGTTATCAACTGTCCTATAACCAACAAAGAACTTGAGTTAGTAAACAAAAGCTTTCTCGCAAAGAAAACTGCAGATCCAGATGGTTTTTCTAAAGAATTACACCAATCATTTAAGAAACAGTAGCTCTATCATGCAAAATATCCCAGATAAGAAAAAGTAGGAAAATTCTCCAGCTCATTTTATAAAGCCAACATAACCTCAAAATAAAACCCAGACAAATGCATTATAAGAAAGGAAAATTAAAGATCAATTACACTCAAGAACAAAGACATAAAAATCTTGATCAAAATTTTAACAAACTGGATACAGCAATTTTTTTTAAGAGACCAGGACCAAACCAAACCAAACCAAAGACCATTATTACCAAGTGGGTCATGAAAAGCAGGTTAATTACAAGAAGGCAAGATTTACTACACATTAAAAAGTAAATCAATGTAATTCACCACATTAACAGATTAAAGAAGAAAAAATTTATGACCATCTCATTAGGTGCAATAAAAGTATTTAATAAAATTTAACATCCATTCAACATATAACTCAGTACAACAGAAACAGAAGGGAACTTCCTTAATCTGATGATAGGCATCTACAAAAAAACTACAGCAAACATCATACTTAATGGTCAAACAGTGAAAGCTTTCCCTTTGTGATCAGGAACAAGATAAGGATGTCCTCTATCACCACTTCTAGTCAGGAATGTAGTGGAGGTCCTAGCCAGAGAAGTAAGGCAAGAGAAAGAAATAAAAGGTGTAAGGATTGGCAAGAAAGAAACAAAACTCATTATTCACAAATATGTTCGTGAATACAGAAAACAGAAGGCATCTACAGAAAAACTGCTAGAAATAAGAACTGAACAAGACTGTGAAATTCAGCATCAATTGCATTTCCATGTAAATAGCAAATGCAGTTAGAAAACTTAAAAAACAAAGACTCTTAAAATAGCCTCAAAAAATATGAAGTGCCTAGCAGTAAGTCCAATGAGAGATATGCAAATCCTCTGCAGAGAAAATCTTAAAACTCCACTAAAAGATATTTGAAGGACAAAATAAATAAAAATACGTGCAACGATCATGATTTGAAAGCCTCAATATTGTAAAGATATAAATTCTCCCCAAATTAATTTAGAGTCAAGGTAATCTCAGTGAAAATCACAACAGGATTATGTTGGAAATGTTGATGTTTAAGCATATATGGAAATGCAAAGGACCAACAGCCAAGGTATTCTTGAAAAACACAAGGAGTAAGAAGTTTTCTAACATACATCAAGATTTATTAGACTATGACAAGTGTGACAAGATAGTGGACTTTATAAAAACAGACCAATGGGATGGAATAGAGATCCAAGACCCACACATATATGGACACCTGATATATGATATAGGTGGCATAACAAAATAGAGAAAGGTTATTTTGTTTTGTTTTTCCAATAGATAATGCTGGGACAGAGATCTATCCAAATGGAAACAAATGAAATAAAACCCATTCCTCATACCATTCACAAAAATAAATTCTACCTAGCTGGTAATCAAGTCCATAATAATAATCACATAAATTACTTCTGATTCAAAAAGAAATTTATTGATTATCTATTCCTAGTGGAATATATCTTGAGGATGAGCACCTTATTGTTAGTGGCAACCTTGGTATTGTTATACCGAAATTACTTTATATATGTAGTAGCATAAACCAAATAACTATAATAATATCATTAAGGTACCAAGATTTTTAGAATAAAACAGAAAAGATAATACATAAAATCAAAGCTAACTAAAAAACCTTTCCTGAAGGGAAATATCACTAATTCAATACTTTATTTCTTTTTCTAAAAAACGTGTTTACTAGTTCTGTCCACCAAAAATACCTAAAAACAACGAAAACCCAGTAATAATGAATGTCCCAAACATCTAAATTGTGGTCTCTAAATATCAGTTCCCATTGAAAAAGTACTGCTTGAATAAATGGCTGAGGCAGAATAGCTCTGGGGCAGAAATAGTCAGCCTGATAGCTCTCCCAACTCCTAAAAGAAAAGAAGCTATACAAGAATACCGGAATCATGTCAGAAGGACACAAGAGCCAAATGAAGAGGGGATCACTGACCAAAGATGAGATAACTTGAAGTGTCATAAAGAATGACTGCAATGGACTTAAACCCATTAAAAATATAAAAACCTGTACGTTTAGATGACAATAATAAAAAAAAAAAAATCACTGGTCACTTTCACCGATTGCCAGGCGCCAACTGGTTATTCTAAAAATTGATAAGAGGATAGAAACCAGCCTTTATCATGATTCTCATATAGGGACTATTTCAGGATAATCAAATACTTAATGAAAGGAAGTTTTTCTTTTTAAAAGAAGTACAGCTAACAAATGTAAGAGGAACTGAACAATTAGAAATTCATCATTCTGTGATCCCAAAATAAAATAACAGATCTGATCAACAAGCATCAATGACAGCTAAAACCATTAACGGAATAGTTGATGGAGAACTTTATAATAGATTGATCAGGCTGTACTCATCGATCAATCTTAACATTACTAAAAATGGAACAACCAAAATGTTCCTCCTGATGTGATACAATAGACAATACACAGCACCATCAATGAAATATTCCTAACACAAAACTAAACCTAACCCTCATCAAGCCTCCCTACCCAATTTTCAGTTTGTAGGAAATAAGAGATGAAATGGAAGAACAGGTTAAAGGACCATGAGGATACAATCAGCCAAATCCAGAATGTGAGAAGCTACAAAATATGCGACCCAGTTTCTTCAACAAATAAATGGAGAATAAAAAAGATAAACTGATATAGATTAAAAGAGATTTAGGACACATATCAAACCAATGCAACACGTGGACCTTGTTTGGATTCTGCGGCAAACAATCACTAAAACATTTGGATGTTTTGGGGAATGCAAGCTGGTGCAGCCACTCTGGAAAACAGTATGGTGGTTCCTCAAAAAACTAAAAATAGAACTACCCTACGACCCAGCAATTGCACTACTAGGCATTTATCCACGGGATACAGGTGTGCTGTTTCGAAAGGACACATGCACCCCCATGTTTATAGCAGTACTATCAACAATAGCCAAAGTATGGAAAGAGCCGAAATGTCCATCGATGGATGAATGGATAAAGAAGAGGTGGTATATACATACAATGGAGTATTACTCGGCAATCAAAAAGAAGGAAATCTTGCCATCTGCAACTACGTGGATGGAACTGGAGGGTATTATGCTAAGTGAAATTAGTCAGTCAGAGAAAGACAAAAATCATATGACTTCACTTATATGAGGACTTTAAGAGACAGAACAGATGAACATAAAGGATGGGAAACAAACATAATATAAAAAGAGGGAGGGGGACAAAACAGAAGAGACTCATAAATACGGAAAACAAACAGAAGGTTACTGGAGGGGTTGTGGGAGGGAAGATGGGCTAAATGGGTAAGGGGCACTAAGGAATCTACTCCTGAAATCATTGTTGCACTATATGCTAATTTGGATGTAAATTTTAAAAAATAAAAAATTAAATAAATTAAGAAAAAAAAACATTTGGATTTTTTAAGATAATCAGTGAAACTTGAAGATAGGCCAGCTATAATAAGAAGTAAGGAATTTTGATTAATCTTGTTGGGTGGAACAAGGGTTCTTCTCTGCCATAGATGCATAGTGAAGTATTTACCAGCGAAAGCATAGGATGCCTGGGATTTGCTTTGAAATACTATAAACTTATTCATAAATTATTTGTGCAATTACAAATTAAAATAAATAAATAAATTGGTAGGCAAGTGGGTATGTGGGTGAATGGATGGATGGGTATAACTTTTTCAGGGAGGGAATCAATTCCAGGTGAATTAATTCAAATTAAATATGAAAGCAAAACAATAAAGCTTTTAGAACAAATAGAAGAATACCCTCATGTTCTCAGAGGGCAGGATTTACTAAACAATACTTAAAAATCACTAAACAAAAATGTGTTATACTATACATAACTCTATAAAGATGGTCTACTTTACACTATTTTAAAGGTACTTACTGCTGGTAAAAGAGACTGCATATTTTGATTAGAATCTGCTATTGTAGCAAGGTAGACCAAGTTCGTATGCAACATTTGCTGATACCTATTAAAACAAAACAAATATCAATATTAAAAATAATTTTCTTCCTATCTGCTTAAATACAAATAGCATTCTAATTATTTCTCGAGTTTAATAAAAGATTTATGTTACCTGAACATCAATAGCACTTCAATTTTTCCTAGTTCCTCTGCAAAATAATTCCAAATAATAAATACATTCAAAGATAATAATAAACACAGATCTTACCATTTGCTAGATACTGTTACAGTTGTCTTATATACCTATATATTTTATCTAGTCCTTAAACTAACACTATGAGGTAAAAGTTCATATTTTCTCCATTTCACAGATGAGGCAACTGAGGTTTAGAAAAGTTAGTAACATGTACAATATTAATGTTGCACAGCTTAGTAAATGGAATTACTGAGAAATGTACTGGCTCTATACATAGTACATGTGCTTTTAAAAAAGAGACCTAGAATGAAAGAATTCAACAAAACTGGTATGTTTATTCCCTTCCCTCTGCCATTTTCATGTTGCCAAAAACTTCAAAGCCAAGTACAGGCAACACGCTCTGCTAAAAATGTCAAAAAAGAGGTAGGAACCACACAATTTTTCCTTCTCCTGCAGCAGTGACCAACAGTTTATGCCTGCTACAGTTATACTGCCCATCTATTGGGGCTCAGCATATAGAGAAGACAATGAACAGGTGTCTTCAATTACATATATACATATTCATATATGTATGTATGAGACAAAATAATTACATATATATATATGTATGTATGTATCATATATATGAAACAAAATAACAGGACACCAATACCATTAAGAATTTACTTTTAAAAATACAGCAAATTCTCACTACTGCAATGAAGTGGTTAAACATGTTCATTGTGATCTTATGAACTGGTTTTGCTAACCTTCGCAAATTAGTAATGATCCAGTTACTAGTGTTTGTCAACCCTCCAAATATAAACTTAAATCCTATACCAAACTGTCAGGCTGTTTTAGAATTTTGTTTACTGAGAAACATTAAATACAAGTTAAAATAATAAAAATAAGATAAAAGAACTTTATTCAGCTAAATAAAGTCTTCTAATACAGATCCCAGATGAAGTCATTCTCTAGACGCTATATAAGGAATCCTAGTAAAGTTTTTGCTGCATTATTTTTTTCTATTAGAACTGGTTTCACTACTTTTTTCTTATTAGAGAAAAAAAAACCTTATTTCTCAAGTACCTTAAATTTTCCTGACAAGTTTATGCTCTTTATTTTATTTTTTACAAATTTATTGAGGTATAACTAAAATACAAAGAAACACATATTTAATTTGTACAATTTGATGAATTTGGACATATACAAACACCTGTGACTACCATCATCACAAATCAAGATAATAGACATACCCAACACTTCCCAAAGTTCCTTTGTTTCCTTTTGTTCTTGTTATTCTTGCTTAAAAATAATTTAGGCTATTAACGCTTCTCCTCACATATTACCCTATGTTGCTCAATCAGAAAGCATATAACGTTTGTTATAAGGACCAGAAATGATTAAATTGTACTGATCTATTTACAATGGTTAATTATGTGGTCAAAATTCTTACAACAGCACTAACAGGCACCACTAGCTGGAACTATTTCATTATTCTGTAGAGCTCTTGAATGGAATTTAAGATACAGGGTTCCCAAATCTTGCCATTTTTAATTAGAACATATAACCCATTTCAAAGTCTACTCCATGAAGTTTTTCTTTTCTTCTCTGAGTATTAATATGGCTTTAATATATTCAGATATGAGATTTGCTGACCACCCTGCAAAAATAAAAATAACAAACCTTACTAAGGGACTATGGTTTCCTCTAACTAACCCTTTAAGGAAAAATGTTAGTCATGCTGATTAGTCCTTAACAAGTCAATGTTAAAATACTGTTAAATCTAATCTGCCAAGGTCTTAAAGCCTCATTTGTAAGATAATGAGAGAGTTAAAGTAGATCTCCAAAGTCCCTTATGGTTCTAAATATCTATAAATAGAGCATCTATTATGGAGTACCTTAATTTTTAAGCCATTTCCCCAACCTAAATCTTTTTAACGTTCAATTTTGAAATCATTTTAAACTTACAGTTTTAAGAATAGTATAAAAAACTCCCAAATATCTTTCTCCCATACTCCCCAAGCATTGGAATTTCACATGTCTTCCTCCATATTTAAACACACACCAATATACACACACATGCAAGCACACACATACTTTTTTCAAAACCTTCTGAGAATCAATTACAAACATAATACTTCTAACACTTCAGTGTAAACTTCCCCAAAACAAGGAAATTCTCATATACAACCACAGTACAACAAATTAATGTTGATATTAATTAACTGATAATTAATTTATATTAATTAATTAGGACAGTAATATCATCTAATCCACAGAACCCATTCAAATTACTCCAATTGTCCCAATAGCCCTAAATCTTTTTACCTAATATAAGGTATCTTACCAATATTCAGTAGGTTTTCTTTTTTGTAAAACTGCATTATTTTTACAGCATTCATCTAATAAGCTTTTTCTAAGATCATTCAAGACTCAAAGATGAACGGTAATGAAAAGGTAGTATATATACATATTCTCTTACAAGTTTGTGTAAATGTCACCCAAAAAGCAATAAACAAATATTCCAGAAGAATTTGGCTTCAGCTGACCCCAATGAAAGGATAATAAAAAGCAGATTCTTCTATAAATACTAAAGAAACATTTTCCTAAACTTCAAACACTATTACATTTATCACTGAATTAGTATCACTTTAATGTACATGCTTATTATCTCTAGAACAGTCTACATTAACAAAAGAAAATTGAGTGCTGATAAGGGCAGATATAAACACTTCAACATTTTACACTGGATGATGGTAACTTCCTACTACACACTCACAGACATTCCAGTACACCCATAATTGTTAACCTATTCCATGAGAGGCAGTTATACTTCCCAAAGATTCCACTAAGAACCACTCCACCAATTATCTTGAACAACATAAAATAACCAGTTAAATTTATTTATGTAATTAAAAAATCCGAGAAAGTCAGATCTCATTTTTAACAAAAAACCTTCACCAAGAAACTATGAAGATAGTATTTATAAGACAATAGAAATATAATTTATAGATTAAAAGTTATCTTCCATACTGGAGATTTAAAACTAAACTCTTTTACATAATGATTATTACAAAATTTTTGCATGAAAACCACTTACAGGACCCTCTGAAAGTTGCACCCATGATAAAATACAAATAAATAAGGACTGATTTAAGTAAATATAGAAGTTGATATAGAAAATGCTCAAGTCAAACACTACCATAGAGCAATAATAATAATAATACATTTAATACATTCTCGCACGTATGTTATCAGAATTTAAAGAGGACTTGTGCATATGAGCTCCATAAGTGATTTACTAATTTTATTCAGTGTACCATGACTGTGTGTGTGTGTATGTAGATAAAAATATAGCAATATATACAAACATGCTACTGGTGAAAAAATCTTTAGGTGGTGAGAATACAGTATTTGAGATCTCATTTTTATGTTACCTGTGTTTTTTAATTTTCTACAATTCATATGCTGCTTTCATAAAAATAAAGTTATTTTATATTTTAAAAGGTTTCAGGCAAAGTTATCACATCTTAAGGAATTGTTTAATTAAAACTGAACTACCAATTCCCAGATGCCTGTCATTTATTCATTTCCTCTTCATTTTCCTTTTCCTTTTCCCAATGCAAGAAAAAGGAACATTTAAGGTTGAGACAAGGAATTTTTTTCTCTTCACTCACAAAACAACACTAACAAATTGAAAAAGAAAGACTAAAGAACTCTAAGAATGAAATTAAATCTATCAGGAAGAGCAAAGTATAAGACTATCTAAATCAATTTAAGCCCCATCTGCACAAAATACATGAGAAAATGAGCTCTATTCCAATATGCAAAGAAGGGGGAAATTACCATTATACACAAAAAAGCTGAGAACATAAAGAACAAAACAGTATAAACTTTTGCTGACTCAAGTTGGAAAATCTGATTCTAGATCAACACTTCCCATCCATGTCATGTATAGCTGGGTCCTGTAAGAAACTCAATCAGTCCTATACCACAAAATCCCTTGGCTATCTGGCAGTTTAAAAAGCCATACGTGAAAATAAGTATTCTAATCAGAACCTGTCAACTTTTATTATCCCATGGCTGATCTGAGGTAGCGAGCTCCTTACTACTGATTACTATCCATAGTTAAACTAAGGAAATAGATCAGCTAATTATTTTTTAAAGACCATTTTGAAATAAGGGCACCTGGCTGGATCAGTCAGAAAAGCATGTGACCCTTGATCCTGGAGTTATAGGTTTCAGCCCCACATTGGGTGTAGAGATTAATTAAAAATAAAATCTTAAAAAAAAGAATATTTGGAAATATAAACAGATATGAAACAACATACATAAAGTAATGAAAATGGTCATATAAAATACAAAACGTACAAGTGACTAGAAAATAAAATACCCTAGTACTCAGACTTAAGTTTCTAAATACCATTCTCCAAAATACAATCAGGGCTTTGAAGAAATGGGTGATTCCAAACTGGGAAAGGAAAAAGTATAAGATGAGCCTAGAACATTTTGTAGTGCAAGAAAGTAAGAAAATGCTCAAAAAATAATGGATGCTTACCAAGAGGCCGTCTTGAGGGGTTCTAGTGGCCAACATCAGAAACAATTTAAGAAAGAAAACAGAATTACATATAACCTAAAGAATACAGTTAAGAACCCATAAGTCCATTCAGATATAAACGAATGAATGGAGGCAGGAAACGAGAAATTTTTTTCTTAAAATGGGATTTCAAATACATGTAGAAGGAATGATGGACTTAGTCACCATTTGGCAACCACCACAGTAATAACGGTTTCAATCAAGAATCCTTGCATGGTGGGTGCTAAAATTAATGTGTGAAAATATGAGAGGAAAGAAAGGGAAAGTACGAAACAGCTTATGTGCATCTCAAGGTATCTCCCCAACAAGATACACATATGAATTATAAAGAAAAAAATAGTAACTTCACAGTGGAGGAACTGGTATCATCCTAATTGATTAAAATTCTCACAAATACTGGGAGGAAATTCTTATTCCCATGGCTCCCATTCATATGGCTACTTAAGAATACCCTGAAAAGGACACAACATCGTTGTGCTCCTGCCAAAAGTGCGTAACATGAATCTAACCAAGGAAAACACCAGTCAAACCCAAAATGAGAGACATTCCACAAAATAACTGCTATGTACGCTTCAACAACATCAACAACACGAACAATAACAGATTGAAGACCGGTTCCAGATCAAATACTTAAGGCATGTGACAATTAAATTAAACATCTGATCCTGCACTGGATCCTAGACCAAAAAAATATATATACTAATGGGACAATCGGCAAAATTTTAAACAGGTCTGAAATTTAGGTAATAGTATTGCATTCTTAATTTTAACGACTATACTCTGATTATTTAAGTATTTGTGTCTGTTTTTATAAAATACACACTGAGGTAGTTAAAGATAAGAGAATCATGGCTGCAACTTATTCTCAAATATTTCAGAGAAACGATATGGAGAGGAAATGAATGATATGGGGGGGAAAATGAGTAATAAGGCAAGTAAGATACTATGTTAACATTTAAGGAATTTCAGTGATGGGCATAAGGAATTTCTTACACTGTTTTTAAAACTTCTTTTCTAAGAGTTAAATTATTTCAAAATAAAAATTTTTAGAAAAAGATACCACTTTTCACCAATTGCAAAATTTTTTGAAAGATGACTAATATCCAGTGCTAGCAGAGGGTGTTGAAAACCAAGCCTCTGAAACCTGGCTAGGAGAAAGCAAATGAATACAATCTTTTTGCAGGGTAATTTGGCTATTAGGGATGGTCTCTGACCCAGCCATTCCATTTAGAAAATTCTAACCCATTAAAAATAGTGCACTTTGGAGGCGCCTGGGTGGCTCAGTCAGTTAAGCATCCAACTTCGGCTCAGGTCATGATCTCACGGTCCGTGAGTTCGAGCCCCGCGTGGGGTTCTGTGCTGACAGCTCAGAGCCTGGAGCCTGTTTCAGATTCTGTGTCTTCCTCTCTCTCTGCCCCTCCCCTGTTCATGCTCTGTCTCTCTCTGTTTCAAAAATAAATAAACGTTAAAAAAAAAAAAAAATAGTGCACTTTGTGCAAAGGCACAAAAAATGTTTGGAAGGACAGGTACTAAACCATTAAAAGTAGTTACCCCTGTGGAAAGGAGAGAAGCCTAAGAATGAAAAGTAAAATGTGACTTGCTTTAACCTCTATAGACTTTTACACCCTATGATGTCCTTTCTACAATGACTTTTTACATGACTTCTTCATTTCAAAAATGTTAAACAAAAAGGAAAAAGACAAAGCAACCATGAGAGACTCAAAATTAGATAAAGCGTGAATGAAAGGATAGCAAAAGTCCAGCACAGCAGGAAGGCCCATGCAGAGCCAAGAGCCAGGGCTGTTGGGAAAATCTACTTGGGAACAGACCAGTGAGATCTCTAGGAAAGACAGATGTCACAAAACTATGGTGAGAATAAAATATTCTAGAGCTGTGTTGTCCAACAAAGCAGTCACTAGGTAGAAAGAAATGTGGCTGGTTCAAAATGACATTTTAGAGTAAGACTTACAAGGGATTTCAAAAAACTAGATACAAACAAGAGTGTAAACTATCTCAATATATACCGGGTATATATATAGGGTATATACTGGGTAGCTCGGGTACCTTGGGTAGCTCCATCAGTTAAGTGTCCAACTCTTAATTTCGGCTCAGGTCATGATCTCACATGTGAGTTCGAGCCCCTCATCAGGCTCTGCACTGACAGCACAAAGTCTGCTTGGGATTCTCTCTCCCCCTCTGTCTCTGCCCATCCCCTGCTCATGCTCTCTCGCTCTCTCAAAAGAAACAAACTTTAAAAAAATTAATAATAATATATTTATACTGATTATGTATTGAAGTGATAGAATTTTGGAAATAATGGGTTAAGTAAAATGTTATTAAAATTAATTTCTCTTGTTTCTTCTTACTCGTTTAATGTGTCTTACCAGCAAATATAAAATTGCATTTGTGGTTTGCAATACATTTCTACTGGACAGTGGTATTCTAGAGACTTTTTTAAAAAATTTTTTAATGTTTATTTATTTTTGAAAGAGAGAGAGAGAGAGAGAGAGTAGGGGAGGGGTAGCGAGAGAGGGAGACACATAATCTGAAGCAGGCTCCAGGCTCTGAACCATCAGCACAGAGGCCGACAAGGGGCTTGAACTCAAGAACCACGAGGTCACGACCTGAGCCAAAGTCAGATGCCCAACCTACTGAGGCACCTAGGAGCCCCTTCTAGAGACTTTTGATAAAATATTCAACTTGCTCCACTGTATCAGATTCTATTAAGGATACCATTTATTTCCAACACATCACTTCAAAATAACAAATTTGATTCTTATGAATGATAACCAATTCTCTATTGCTTTGCTTTCTTAACCACATATATGGATGGTAACTATTCTATACATGTGAAGATCTAACTTTTCCACTGATCAGGCAACACACAAATTTGAAGTCATTATTTTACAATGCAAGATACCTTTAAAAAGAGAAAGAAAGATACCCACTGCATCCCAAAGAACAAATTTTTCTTTTGTAAAAATCAGGAAAAGTCATTAAAATGTGTATATGAACGTTCATAGAAGCATTATTCATAACAGCCAAGAAATGAAAATGTCCACTACTGATGGATAAATAAAACATAGTATAACCAACCACACAATGAATAATTACTCAGTGATAGAAAGGAAGTAGTGACGTACACTTCAACGTGGATGAATCTTGGAAAACATGCTAAGTAAAAGAACTCAGCCAAAAAAGACCACGTATTGTAGCATCCATTAAATGAAATGTTCACAATAGGTAAATCTTACATAGGCAGAAGGCAGATTAGTGGTTGTCAGGTGGTGAGGGATTAGGTGGAAATGGAAAGTTACTGCTAGTGGGTATAGGGTTCTCTTGGAGATGATGAAAATGCTCTAAAACTGACTGAAGTAATAATAATACAACTCTATGAAGATACTACAAGCTTTGAATTGTACACTTTAAAACAGGTGAATTGCATGGTATATGAATTATAGCTCAGTAAAGCTGCTATTAAAAAGAAAAGCAAAAAGTTAACCGACACGGAAATATGAAAACAAAAAATTTTTTCATATCATTCTTACTGAGAACACTCTGAGGTCTTTCCTTTATTCTGATAGTCCATTATACACTGAATAAGATGGTTATTTTCATCCAACATCTGAAATAAAATTAGAAAAAGTTTATCGTAAATCCAGTGCATCATGTTAAATTTTCAAAAATCTTTCAGATTTCTAGAAATGTTTATTCATAGGAACTGAACCCATTCAAGTCCTCTCAATCTTATTCTACACCTCTGGAATTAATCAACAACTTTTAAATAATTCTATTCCAATTATTCACCTTTTGAATTATTACCTGAAGCCCAGAAGAGGTTTCTTTTGTATTCAAACATTTTATTACCTCGACTGCCTGTAATAGAAACTTTAGTCTGTCCTGACTAAAAGGTAAGGGTCTAAGCTGACTTTGCATCATTCTTATGTTTTGCAGTAGTAAAGAAAAATTTCGTCTTATCCACAATGAATACATGAAAACGCCAGCCCATGAGGCTTGAGGAGATACCTGGCTAGTTTCCCTGTGTTATACAGTATGGTTCTATGATTCTCCAAATATGGAATAATCAACTAGATAATTTATAAGCATGTACAATATTTATTACAGACTTTATGAGCTTACCTTAAAATTAAGTCGTCCCAAAAGTTTAAAAACAAAAGCACGTATCGATTTATCATTCTATAGTCTCATAGCAATTCAAAGCAATATTGGCTTTAAGGGTCAAATAATTCCTCTAAACAAGGTGGCATTGAGGAAAGAATACTGATGTAGCAACGAAAAGGCCAGTTAGTTTTAGTGCCAGCTTTGCAATCCTTTGCAAAGCACTTATGATTCTAGAGGCTCAGATTTATCTTAAGGTCAAGGGACAGGAGTAGATGTCCCTCCTGAACTTGGCCCACATTTCCCAAATTCAATAAGCATAACATAATACCAAAATCACTCTATCTGAATAATTTAATGTACCTCTTTTAAGTAAAAAAAACACAAAAATCCATTTAACATTAATTGTGACTTTCTTCCTGCATATGAATAATTTTCACTTGCTAAAAAAAAAAAAAGGAAAAAAAAATAGTGACATCCTCTTCCAAAAAGCGTACTTATTTCTTAAATAGAATCACTGGATGCCAAAAAAATGTGTCTTTAAAATCCATTAGTCCAGTCTAATGATTTCACAACGTGTCTCCTCAGTCGATTCCTCAACCTAACAAACTTCACCGTTAGAATATATCTTCTCATTTCTAACATCAATCCCTCACACGTAAAACAAGGCACTGAATTTGGAATCCATGTTCTCTTCTCATCTGAGAATGAACACTAATTGATCTGCATCTCCTGAATTAATCACCAATAAACATCTTAAGATGTATGGAAGAAAAACTCTTTTCGGAAAACCAACCCACCCACCAACCTCAGAACTCTTCTACAGTCCAAAAATAAAAGTAAAAAGTGAATCCCTCCAGAAACCTGTATGTACTTGCAGCTGATTGCCAGCCTGCAGACTTAGCCCAATGCACTCTATGAATGCACTGCATCTCCAGGCACTGACAAGCGGGTTTGTTCATAAAATAAAGCAACAGTTGGGCAAATGTCAAATGCCACACCAGAAAGAACTTGACAGTGAACAGAAGCCCATTAACATAATCTACTAGGCATACATCGGTGCCCTGACTGGTACGAAAAGTTGATTTTTCTTCAACTTCCGTCCTCATCTCCGTGTATACAACAAAACTGAAATATTTAAGGTAAACTGCTAGATTTAGAAAGTAACTTTTCAAAGTCTGGCTGACTAAAATTGAGAATACTGTCTTGCTCATAGGCAACACGGGGTAGCGGACAATAAAGAACCTTTGTGTCCCTAACTGGCAGTAACACAGCAGCGACAGAGGCACTACCCTCTAAAAAGGGACGCACCTCCCCGACTATTTATCACGACTTCTGCAATAGGTCACGATTATCAGATTGTCTCCACCACTAGACTCCAAGTCCCATGAAGGCAGGGACCATGGCTCACCACCGTAGCCTCAGCACCTAGAGTAGGCGCTCAGTGAGTATCTCCTGATGTACACGGATTGGGAGTGAATCCGGGAGGGAGAGGAGAACTCCGAGGGTAACCCCGAAGTCCAGGGGGCCCTCCTTCGCCCGCCCCTCGGACTGTTGCAGCGTCGCCCCTCGGACTGTTGCAGCGTTCCCCCTCCCCTCCAAGTTCTCCAGCGAGCTCCCCAAGTCGGCCGGAGTGCGCAGCGCAACGGAGGGCGGCGACCCGCGCTCCGACTTCCCCTCGGCCTCCCGCGACCCGAGATCTGGTGTGCGCGAAGCAGCCGCGGCGCGCTGGGCGGGGCGACGGCAAAGTAACTCCGGAGCGACGCGCGGGGCCGCGGGGGGCGCCGGCTCCGACAAACAGCCGTTCCCCGCGCGGCCGCTGCCGCCGGGCGCACGCGCCCCGCCGCCGGAACGCCGCCCCATCCCTAGAGAAATCCGGCGGCGGTTACTTGGGCTTTTGTGCCTGTAGGAAAGAGCCCAAACGCGCGAAGGACTCCGTGGGAGAACCGGCTCGCCGCCTTCCGCCACCCACTCAGGCACAGCCCGCGGCTCGGGTTCCCACACACGACCGCCTCCCAGCAGGCCCGCCTCCGCCCCTGGCCCGGCCGACTCCCGGGCCGGCCCCGGGTGGCGCTCCCAAGGGCAGGATGGGCCTGGCATCCCCGACCCCACGAGGCTTCACCTTCTGAATCGCAGCGGGAGTGATCTCCCCCTTGCCTCGCTGCCTCGGGGCTGCGAACGCAACAGACATGTTGCCGCCGTCACCACTACGGGCAAGTCCCGAGCGCTCCGGGTGAACGGCAAACTGGGGAAGAGACGCCGGCCTCTCGGGCCGAACCACCTCGGGAATGCGGGGAGGGGGGATGCTCCGGCGCCGAACGAAGAGCCAGCCGGCCTGGCCTACAGGAGTTACTCCGGACCATAGAAGTCCTCTTTTGGCACGTTACCAGCGAGGCATTGCCTCGCAGCACTGCCCTGCTCTAGGTAGACCTCTTGTCCTTCCTCCTTTCGTGACCCGTCCCCCCTCCCTTTTAAGCTAGTGGTAGGGCCGCGCCCCAGTCCTCCCTCCGCTTCAGCGATTCAGGAAATGGTCCCGCCGCCGCGGGAGAAGGAGAGGCTGGGGCAGACCCTGTCACAGGAAATGCGAGCGGCCCGAGCCGGCCCGCCCCTTTCGCGCGGGTGCAACTTGCCTCTCTCTCCGGCGCGCTGAAGCCTCCCTCCAAGTGCGTTTCGGCGCTCGGCTCTAGATCTGGTTCAGTTTTTCCAACTTCATCTTAACCCCGCGCCCCCGGGGAAGAAGTGGCCGCCCCAGGTTGTCCGGGCACGGTGGAGAGGAAAGGAAGAAGGTCAAGACCCTCAAGTTCGTGCAAACCCGTGGAGCATCTGCCGAGATGTGCAGAGGTGTGCAAGGTCTAGGTGAACGCGGATTCGCTGGTTTAAACGGCTCGGCTACGCCCCAGAGGCGCACCTCGGACTTCACAGTCTCGCACGCACACACAAGCATGCCTAACAATTTGAAAGTAAACCTGACCCCGAATCGGGAAACGAGGGCTGTGTCCAGTACTCAGGGGCAGTCGGCCAACTTGGCTAGAGAGCCAGAGGAGAGTAGTTCGCTTCTTGGGACAAGCCCTTAGCAGAAAAGTGCGTTGATTTCGTCTGACTTGGATCTTTGGGATTAAGTTTTGAGATAGGACACCTTCACTCTTTTACAATTATATACTTAATGCCTTGTAAATTAGGCCCAAATTGCCAGGCTTCAAATATGCGTGCGGCAGCGGGGGACCCAAAGGTCTCTAATTATGGCAGGAACACAGGCAAACGTGGGTAATGTGTTGGAGGAGGGGCGAGGCAGGTAATTATTCTGTAAATTTGGACTTCCATATAACACAAAGGAAATGTTTATGTAAAATGTCATCCAACACTAATGAGGCTCAAATATCAAGCCCTTCCTTTACATATAAAATAAACTGGAGGGGCACTGGGTGGCTCAGTGGGTTAAGCGTCTGACTTTGGCTCAGGTCATGATCTCTCAGTTTGTGGGTTCGCAGGGCTCCGCGGTGAGAGCTCAGTCTGGAACCTGCTTCAGATTGTGTCTCCCTTTATCTCTGCCCCTCCCCTTGCTCTCTCTCTCTCTCTCTCTCTCAAAAACGTTAAGAAATTTTTTTTTAATAAACTGGAAAAATTAAGAAAAATGCGAATTTTAAAAAATATTTGTTTCAAATACATGCTCTTCACAAAAGGTCCTAAATTTCATTGAGTAAGCAAATGTGGGTGTATTCTGTGTGCTTTATGCTAGGCACCTAGCATTCAACTGTGAATAACGTGGACATGGAACCTGCTCTCTTGGAGTTTATATTCTGATAGGGCTGACAGAGTAGAAACAAATATGTAAATATGTAAACTTCTAAGAAAGACTAGAAGCCTAACAAGGGACTGAAAGAATGATGAGCACTCACATGAATTAGGGTGGAATGCCTTCTCTTTAAACTGACATCTAAAGGATAAAGACTCAAGCCATCCTAAGAATAAAGAGAAGAGAACTTATACTCCTAATAGTCAGTGTTGTCAACAAATTTTTATCTTTCACTACCCTAAGCCTTAAAAAAAGAACAAGAAAAAACCACTGTTATATTTGGAGTTAATTGTAATCACATGAAATTGGAAAAACTAGAATTTAGAACAGAACCTACTTCTTGTCCACCATCAACACAGTATGTCCAACACCTGGCTTTCATCACCATGTCTCGATGTTTACAGGAAAGTACTTTAAATTGTTAAGAGCAATATTTCAGTAGGAAAAATGAAACAATCCTGCTCCATTTATGTCTGCTTGGCAGATAGCACCAAAATCTTAACATGAACCTGTGGGAGTAGTCTGAATTTCTGTATTACAGTATAAAAAAAAAGAGTGCCAAGGAGACTTACATTCCAAGGAGGTACCCAAAGATAAGCACCTTCTTTGTCTAAATTTTAGCTCCCCAACATCAGGAAAAAATCAATGAAAAATAGGTAACAGGTCAGCCGAAGGTGTTTATTTCTTCAGAGTAGCAGGTTAGGGTACTAGGCATAAATAACCACAGCCTTTTCTGTGATGGCATGTGTGCCATAAAAATACCATTATTTTCTATGTCCATCACATGACATTGATAGGGGGCCACTGGAGTAAAGATCCAGCTAGAAATACAAATGATCTCCTAAGAGAAGACACTTTAAAGGGACCCTATGTTTACTCTCAAGCTTCCTTGGTAAACACGGTCAGTCAGCTTGAACTGCAAAAGTAGAAAATTCAGATATGGAGCAGAAAAGTTGTAACTTGGAGGAACATTCTTACAATTTTGGAGTCTTTATAACTGTAAGAGCCTTGAGTTAGGGGAAAGACAGTTTGGGACACAGAGTAAATCTTGTCTCATTTCACCATTAGTTTGGGGAGAAAGGAATCCCAAAGTACAAATTGAGTGGTAGCAGATTTGGGAGAAAAAGGAGAATAAAGAGTACCCAGTACTTTGTTAAGGAGAAAACAAAAAATGAAGATGGGAAGTTGACCCAAGTCTGAGAAATGACTCTAGGAACTTAAAACTGACCTACCCAGGCAACCATTTTCCCAACCAGAAAAATCAGTCCCATTATTTAGATTCATCTTGGTCTGAGATATCTGAAGACGGAATTGAGGTCATATAACAAAGAGGTGAAAGGGGTTTTTTTTTGTCTGAGAATAATCCTAATAAAACTATACGGTGGTTTAGAATAAGTAAAATAATCTACATGAACTATTCATTCTTGATTATTCATACCAATGAATATAGACACATTTAATGAATTTAAGAAAATTGTCCATGTTTGATTTTTCAAATGTTTCAATTTTTTGTGTTACATGAATTTATATTCCTCAAATGTATTTCACCAAAGTGATAAAATGAGGTGTTCCAAGAATATGCTTAATATTAAGTAAAACTATAATCATGGCATTAAAAATTATTTCAGTTCACAAAAAAATCATACATGTATAGATAATTGAGATTACTTTCATCTAAGCATTTCTTTAATACATATTGTTTTATAATAATATTCAGCTAAGTGAAATAAGTCATACAGAGAAAGACAGATACCATATGTTTTCACTCCTGAGAAACTTAACGGAAGACCATGGGGGAGAGGAAGGAAAAAAAAAAGGCTAGAGAGGGTGGGAGGCAAACTATAAGAGACTCTTAAAAACAGAACAAACTGAGGGTTGATGGGGGGTGGGAGGGAGGGGAGGGTGGGTGAGGGGTACTGAGGAGGGCATCTGTTGGGATGAGCACTGGGTGTTGTATGGGAACCAATTTGACAATAAATTTCATATTAAAAATAATAATATTCAGACTATCAAATTTGCTGATATTTGAAGCCCCTTTGCTGCCATAAATTCCTTGAACACGGGTAGGCAGCACAGACCAAGCCTGTTTGCTCATAATTGGGCTCAGAGCAAAACCCGTCAGGTAGTATCTTTCAAAATATTTCTGCTCACTGTCTCCGTGGCATTTGATGAGTTATTTTGAGTTGTGGCTTCCACACATTTCAAGACCATAAGAAGAACAGCATATATCTATATAAATAATCATTATGCTAGGCAAAACCAAATCACCTTTCCCAATTCTCCTCAAAAGACTATTTCCAATACTCCAGAAGGTTTCATTCAAAGTAGACTATAACAAAGACTACCCAGAGCATTTCCATCTCTTCTTACATTATCAAGCATTGAATGAATTAAGGAGGAGCTGAATCAAATATATTTGGGGAGTTAATGCTATAACAAAGTATTGCTTTTCTAAAACAAGCTTTTATGTGAAGCTCTATTCAATCTTAACTCAATGTGACAAATGCACAGGTTTGGAGTCCCCAGTTCTTCCACCTTTGGCATGACACCGGACACTACATTTCGTATTTCATTCACTTTCCTGAAAAACAACCACCCTATCTAAAAGGCTATTAAAAATAAGTGTTTAGGGACACTACGGTGACTTAGTCAGTTGAGCATCAGACTTCAGCTCAGGTCATGATCTCACAGTTTGTGGGTTTGAGCCCAGTATTGGGCTCTGTGCTGACAGCTCAGAGCCTGGAGCCTACTTTGGATTCTGTCTCCCTCTCTCTCTGCCCCTCCCCCACTTGTTCTCTGTCTCTCTCAAGAATAAATAAACATTAACAAAAAGAAATAACAGTGTTTATTATTTATTATGCACTACCACTAAGTGATTATCTTAGACTAGACTCTTTAAGATTGTCCCAATTTTAATGGATAAAATATGTAAAAACACATAGGATATTATAAATTACTAAACAAGGATAAGATTTGTACTTAATAATCTAATAGAGAAAAATACATACTTCAAGACATGAAATGGTCTAAAATACCTAATATGCAGTCCACCCTTAAGAAATATTTTGGCTAGGTAGCTCTTTCTGCCCATGGGTCCTGTCTCTGTGCTTTAATTGCTTTAATCAGCTCCAGACTCCCATCACTCCAAAACCCCATCAATACTAATGGCAGATATAAGAAAAAATATTTGGGGGTGCCTGGGTGGCTTAGTCAGTTGGGCGTCGGGCTTAAGTCATGATCCCACAGTTTGTGAGTTCAAACTCCACATCAGGCTCTGTGCTGACAGGGTGGAGCCTGCTTGGGATTCTCTCTCTCTCCTTCTCTCTCTGCTCTTTCCCCCCACCCCGCCCTCTCAAAATAAATAAACTTAAAAGAATAAAAAACAATTGTTTTAAAAGTAAAACTATAAAACTTCTGCAAAAAAACAAATAACAGAGAATCCTCATGACCTTGAGTGAAGCAGACATTTCTTAGATAAGACACAAAAGGCAAGAAGCATAAAAGAAAAATTTGATAAATTGAGTTTCATTAAAACTAAAAACTCTGGGGGACACCTGGCTGGGTCAGTTGGTACAGCATGTGACTCTTGATCTTGAGGTCATGAGTTAGAGCCCCACATTGGGTACAGAGATTGCTAAACAAAATGAAAGCTAAAAATTAAATTAAAAACTCTGTTCCTCAAAGATATCATAAGAAAATGAAAAGGAAAGCCTAGGGTGCCTAGGTGGCTCAGTCAGTTAAGCAACCGACTCTTGGTTTTGGCTCAGGTCACGATCTTGCTGTTTGTGAGATCGAGTCCCACATCGGGCTCTGTGCCGATAGAGCAGAGCCTGCTTGGGATTCTCTCTCTCTCTCTCTCTCTCTCTCTGCCACTCCCCTGCATACATGCTCTCTCCCTCTCCCTCTCAAAATAAATAAACTTTAAAAAAATGTAAAAAAAAAAAAAAAAGAAAGAAAGAAAAAAGAAAAGGCAAGCCATAATCTGGGAGAAAAGATAATGAATTTATGAAACATTAAAACAAAGAATTTGTATCTAGAATATATAAAGGACCCTACAACTCAATATGACAAACAACCCTACTAACAAATGGACACAAGACTTGACACATGACTTGGAAATGATTTACGAGTGGCCAATAAACACATGAAAAGTAGTTCTCCATCATTAATCATCATGGAAATGCAAATTAAAGCCATAGTGAGAAACCACTACATACCCACTAAAACTTCCAGAATTAAAGAGTGACATCATAACACTTCGGAAAGTATGTGGAACAACTAGAAACATTCATATATTGCCTGTGGGAGTACAAATGATACAACCACATAGAAAAACAACTAGTAATTATTATAAAGTTAAACATGCAGCTATCGTATGATCCAGCAATTGCACCCTCGGGTATTTATTCCTTACCCAAAAGAAATGAAAACGTATTGCCCACACCAAGACTGGTACATGAGTATTCATAGCACCTTTGATAAAAATACCATAAAGTTAGAAACAACCCAAATATTCAACACAGGTGAACAGATAAATAAATTATGATACATTTATGTAATAGAATACTACTCAGGAATAAAAAGGGCTGAAATATTAATATACACAGCAAAATGGATGAATCTCAAAAACATTAGTTTGCATAGAAAAAGTCACACAAAAGGGTACTGTAGGTTCCATCTATATAAGAATCTAAATAAGGCAAAGTCAATTTATAGTGACAAAGTAGGTCAGTAGTTGACTAGGAATGAGGATGGGGGACATGGTGGCTGCAAAGGAGCAAAACGGAATGTTTTGAGATGATGAAAATCATCTATATTTTTATTGTGATCATAATTACATGTGTGTATCCATTGGTAAAAATTCATCTTTAAATTCTTGTTGATATTGCACTGAATACCTAAATCAATTTGAGTTTGCCAATTCATGAATCTGATATATACCTCCCTTTACTTAGATCTTCATTAGATTCTTCCAATAATATTTTAGTTTTTTCTGTGTAGAGGTCTATATGTATTTCCTGGAAATATACTATACACATGATATCTTTTTTTTTAAGTTTATTTATTTATTTATTTAGAGAAAGAGAGACCAGGGGAGGGAAAAAAAGAGAGGGAGAGAAAGAATCTCAAGCAGGCTCCGCATTGTCAGTGCAGAGCCCAACATGGGGCTCAGTCTCATGAATCGTGAGATCATGGACCTGAGCTAAGATGAAGAGTTGGACGCTTAACCGACTGAGCAACCCAGGCGCCCCACTTAAAATCTTATTTCATTTCCCTAATTATCTGCTTTTGCTTCACAGAAATATAGTTGATTTGTTTTATGTCAATCATGTGTCCATCAAGCTTCCTAAATTCACTAATATTAGCGATTTATCTATAATTTATTTTGGACTCTTTATTACATATACAATTAGGTCATGTAAAAATGATATGATTTTCATTTCTTCCTTTCCAATACTCAAAGTTTTTCTTTTTTCTTGCCTTATGTTTCTTAAAAAGAACTCCAGTTACAAAGTTATATAGAAGTGACAAGAGCAGGTACTCTCAGGTACGTTGCTGATCTCAAATTTGAAAAAAGTTCCAATATTTAACCATCAGAAATGATGTTTTCTGGAGGTTTCTTGTAGATCCCCTTAGCAGATTAAGGAAATTCCTTTCAATGTTTAAATTATGAGTCAATAAGATTGTATGAGACAGTGGATTTCGGCTCTTCGGCATTTATTGAGGTAGGGTTTATTCCCATTTCAAGAGTCAGCAAACTTTTTCTATAAAAGACCAGGTAGTAAATATTTCAGGTTTTGCAAGCCACCTTGGCTCTATTGCAATTATACAACTCTGTCATTTTAGCAGGAAACAATAATAGACAATATAGAAAAGAATATGCTAGTTGTTTTCTAGTAAAGCTGTATTTACAAAAATAGGTATAGTGGCTAGCCAGATTTGGTTCCTGGGCAGTAGTTTGATAACTCCTGTTTTATTCTGTTAATGTGGTGAATTACACTGATTGCTTGCTAGAATAACTCAACTTAGTTGTGATGTACATGTGATGTATCTTTTTTTGTATATTGCTTGTTTCTGTTTATTCTTTGCTTAGGATTTTTATATACATGTTCATGTGTGAAAATGACCTGCAATTTTCCTTTCTTATACTATCTTCAGGTTTTGCTATTAAGATTATGCAGCTTCACGGGCATCTGGCTGGCTCGGTCAGTGGAGCATGTGACTCTGATCTCAGGGTCATGAGTTTGAGCCCCATGTTAGGCATGCAGCTTACTGAAAAAAAAAAAAAGTTATACTGTTTCATAAAACATGTACGGAAGCAGTCTCCCTTTTACTATTTCTGTGATGACTTTATGTAAGATTGGTGTTATTTCCTTCTTAACTTTTCCATAGAATTCACTAGTGATACCCTTGGGCCAAGTGTCTTTGTGGTAATGTTTTGTTTCTGGATTTAATTTCTTTAACAGATTTGGGACCGCTGAGACATTTCTCTTTTTTTTAATTTTTTTTAACATTTTATTTATTTTTGAGACAGAGAGAGAGAGAGAGAGCATGAACAGGGGAGGGTCAGAGAAAGAGGGAGACACAGAATCCGAAACAGGCTCCAGGCTCTGAGCCGTCAGCACAGAGCCCGACGCAGGGCTCGAACCCACGGACCGCGAGATCATGACCTGAGCTGAAGTCGGACGCTCAACTGACCGAGCCACCCAGGCGCCCCACATTTCTCTTTTTTCTTGCATTAGTTTTATTATGTTTTTCTATAAACTTGTACTTTTACTCTAAATTTTCCAATTTATTGGCATGAAGTTACTCATAACTTGTTAATGTCATTAAGATCTACAAGGCCCTCTTTTCATTTTTCATATTGTGTCTTCTCTTTTTTCTTGATTACTCCTGCCAGCCATTTATCAATTTTATTAGCTTTTTTAATGGTATAACTTACAGTTTTCTTTACATTCCCCATTATATATTGTGTATTTCACTGATTTCTGTTCTTTATTATTTTCTTTCTTCTACATTCTTTGGGTTTAATAAGCTGTTTTTTAATGTAACATCTTAAGGTAATGATTCTTAGTCTTTCTCCTTTTGTTTTATATATATACATATCTAATGTTTATTTATATTTGAAGCTGTGAGAGAAAGAGAGAGAGAGAGAGAGAGTGTGTGTGGGGGTGTGTGTGCGCGCGCAAGTGGGGGAGGGGCAGAGAGAGACAGAGACAATCTGAAGTAGGCTCCAGGATCTAAGCTGCCAGCACAGAGCCTAATCTGACTCTGGCTCAGGTCATGATCTCCTGGTTCATGAGTTCAAGCCCTGCATCGGGCTCCACACTGGCAGCATAGAGCCTCTTGGGGTTCTTGTTCTCTCTTCTCTCTCAGTCCCTCCCTTCCTTGCACTTTCTCCCAATAAATAAACAAACTTTTAAAAAATACATTTCTTAATTTTCAAATACATGGATGGTTTCTAATTATGTTACTGATTTCCAGCTTAATTCTCTGGGGCCAGAGAATATATTTTTATGCTTTTACTTCTTTGAAATTTGTAAAGCTGGCTTGACAGCTACTTTTTTAAGTGTTTGATATTTGCTCAAAATGTATGTGTAGTCTATAGTTCTTAGGCATGGTGTTTTTTGTATTTTAATTTTTTTAACGTTTATTCATTATTGAGAGTCAGAGAGACACAGAGCATGAGCAGGGGAGGGGTAGAGAGAGGGGAAACATAGAATCTGAAGCAGGCTCCAGGCTCTGAGCTGTCAGCACAGAGCCCGACACGGGCTCGAACTCACAAACCGTGAGATCATGACCTGAGCCAAAGTCGGTCACCCAACCAACTGAGCCACCCAGGCGCCTCAGGCATGGTGTTTATATGTGCGAATATATTAGACAAAGATTGTATTCCTTGAATATTCTATATTGTTTTTAATTTTTTTATCTGCTTATTTTATCAATTACCAAGAAAACTGTGTTAAAATCTCCAGCTATAATTGTCAGTTTCTCTATTTCTCCTTCAGTGCTATCAATTTTTACGTTATCCTGAATATATGGTTGGTGTTAGGTACAAAATTAGAATTAAGTATTCCTAGGAAATTAAACCATTTATCATTACAAGATATCCCTCAATATCTCTTGCTATCCATCTTGACCTGAAGTATACTTTGTTTTACTATACACTAGGTCTTTTTTTTTTTTTTTACATTTATCTATTTTTGAGAGACAGAGTGAGACAGAGTGCGAGCAGAGGAGGAGCAGACAGAGAAGCAGACACAGAATCTGAAGCAGGCTCCAGGCTCTGAGCAAGCGGTCAGCACAGAGCCCGATACGGGGCTCGAACCCACAAACTGTGAGATCATGACCTGAGCCAAAGTCAGACACTTAATTGACTGAGCCACCCAGTCACCCCATATACTAGCTCTTTTTGCTTAGTATTTGCATGATATCTTTCTCACCCTTTTACTTTCAATTTTTTTTTACCTCTTAAAGTTTATCTCATGTTGCATATAGGTGCAATTTCTTTTTTTCTTTTTAAGTTTATTTATTTATTTATTTTGAGGGAGAGAGAGCATGTGCAAGCAGTAGGAGGGGCAGAGAGAGAGAGGCAGAGAAAATAATCCCAAGCAGGCTCCGCGCTCTCAGAGAATATAAGTATTAATGTAGTTATCTTGAAGGCTACTAAAATACTATTTGCTTTCTATTTTCCATGTTGTTATATGTTTCTTTTTCTTTCTTTTTAGTGTTCTTTTTTGTTATTACCTTATTATAATAAAGTATTATAATATACATGGTTACATATTTTTATATGGTTCTCTAAGAGAACCCCAGAGATTATGCATTTTGGATCCATCAGTCTAATATAAATTAGAAATGCTACTACTTTCTGAAACAATGAAGGGAAGTTAGAATATTTCAACTTCATTTGTCCTACCCAAATTATATATTGTTTTTTCAATATTTTAATACTATTTATAAGCCCTATAATATTTTATTCAGTTAATTTTTTTTTGATCTTATGCATATGTTTACTCTTGATGGTCTTTATTTCTTCCTCCATCTCCAAATTTCCATTTACGATAATTTTCTTCTGTCTAAAGAACATTCTTCAGTATTTCCCTCAGTGAGTGTTTGCTAGTGACTAATCCTTTCTGGTTTTGCATGAAAAAAAAACCCTTAATTTTGCCTTCAATTTTAAAGGTTATTTTCACTAGAAATATATTATCATACCAGCTTTATAGGGATTTTCTTTTAGCATGTTGAAAGTAACATTCCATGTTGGTATAGAAGTCAGCTGATAGTGTTATCTTCTTTTTTGTAATATACCTATGTTTTTCTTTAGATATTTTTAAGGTTTTCTCAGTGTCTTTGGTTTACAGCAGATTTATTGTGTTTTTTCTAAGTGTGAATTTCTTTTATTTATCCTGCTTATTGTTAATAGTTTTTCTTAAATCTGTGGCTTGATTCTTTGGCCAGTTTGAAAATTTCTAAACAAAATATCTTCATATGTTGTTTCTGCCCTGTTTTTTTTACCTCCTATTATCTGGTACTCTAGCTATACATACATTCAGTTTTTTCAACATACCATGTTTTAGATTATTTTTCAGTGTTCTCTTTTTATCTCTCTCTGCTTTGATATGGAAATTATATATATATATATATTATATATATAATATATATATTATATATATTATATAATATTATATAAAATATATATATTATATATATAATATATATATATATAAAAAACTATCTTCTAATTCCCTACTTCTCTCTTCAACTAGGTCTCATTTTCAGTCCAATTTTTGAGCACTTAATCTCAATCAACGTAGTTGTCATTTCTACAGTTTCCAATAGGTTCTTCATTAATAGTTCTTGGGGCACCTGGGTGGCTCAGTTAGTTGAGCTTCCAACTTGATTTGGTTCAGATCATGATCTCATGGTTCATGAGATCAAGCCCCACATTGGGCTCTGTGCTGATAGCACGGAGCCTGCTTGGGATTCTCTCTCTCACTCGCTCTCTCTTTCTCTCTCTCTCTCTCCCCTTCTGCTCACACACACACTCTCTTTCTCTCTCAAAATAAATAAACTTTTAAAAATTCTAATTTTTGCTTTAAAAACTTGACTTTTATCTTTGGAAACACATAGTATGCGTTCTTTTTCTTGAAGTGACAAATTTTGTTCACTTTCAGAAATATCTGCCCAAATATCTAACTCTGAATAACCACAGTGTGTCAGTCTCTCTTTAGATATAAATGATGTTCCATGAGAAAGGGGGCTGGGTCAGCTAGCAACTCAGAGATTTACAAAAGTGCTTTTTCTTAGGGCACCGGGTTGGCTCAGTTGTAATGCATCCGAGTTTGTTCAGCTCAGGTCATGATCTCACAGTTTGCAAGTTTGAGCCTCACATTAGGCTCTGTGCTGACAGCTCAGAGCCTGAAGCCTGCTTCAGATTCTGTGTCTCCCTCTCTCTGCCCTGCCCCCATTGATACTTTGTCTCTCTCTCAAAAGTAAATAGACATTAAAAAAATTTTTTTAAAGTGCTTTTTCTCAAACTAACCACCTTGCTTTGAAGGTAGTAGAAGTACCTTATGTGTACTTCCCATTCTGTACATTAAAAATATAAGTACTCATGACTCAAGATTTGATAAAATTAGTAATTTATTGCTTCTTCAATGACATTCTTTTTAAAATTTTTGTTAATGTTTATTTATTTTTGAGAGAGAGAGAAAGAGACGGAGCACGAGCGGTGGAGGGACAGAAAGAGGGAGACAAAGATCTAGCAGGCTCCAGGCTCTGAACTGTCAGCACAGAGCCCAACGCGGGGCTTGAATTCATGAACCATGAGATCATGACCTGAGCCGAAGCTGGACGCCTGACCGACAGGGCCACCCAGGCGCCCCCTTATTCAATGACATTCCTAAATGAAACTGGCATTTTTTCAAATGACTGCTTAGTGGTAAAGTTGAATACAATGTATACTAGTATAGTCTGGTGCTATTGTCTTGATTCATACTAAGGCTCCAGCAATTGTACCCATTTCTTTTGTACTGCAAACGTAAATATTCATACAATGAAAGGATAAATACTGTTCTAAGATGATCACTACAGTTTTCACATTGTAAATCCCTTGAAAGGTTTTTGGGTACTTCCAAAGATCTGTGGACCACAGTTTGAGAAACACTGCTGATGTGGGGCTGCCAAGTGAATGATCAAGAAAGAATTCTTGAGGCATTTTTGGTGCAAAAAGGTGCTTTTATTATACTTCAGGGACAGGACCTGTGGGCAGAAAGAGCTGCACTGGGATTATGAAGAGTGAATGCTTATATTCTGAAGAGTTAGTGGGGGTTGGGGGGGGGGGGGGGGTAACATAAGTCCCTAAGGAATTTGTGCATGTTGAAAGCAAGGTCTTCAGGACCTTGGAGGGTCCTATTGTTAAGATAAGGTTGCTTTTAGTCTGTAATAAAACATCATCATTAAAGCAGCCATGAGTTCCTTGAGGAATGTCACACTCTTCATGTCTCAGGTAATTATCAGTGGGCTCCAAGTTGTAACACTTAATTTTAGCTACATTTCTCTTTCCTTTGCTCTCCTCATCAACTGCCTTATTCCAATCATTAACTGAGATGATGCAAAACTTAGTGTTAGTCCTTGTGAGAAAAGGTCTATTTTTGGTTCATCCTTACTTCTGAGTCATGGTCCTTTGGGTCCCAAACAAAAACTTAGGTGTTTACCATGACCCCTATACTTTGACAGGCTTTGAACTCCAATTTTTGTCTACCAAAAGCCTGCTTCACTAATCACCTAAGCTTTAGGAATAGACAAATACCTTAAGGGGAAAATGCTAGGCTTATCCCTGTGAGTTTTCCTTCTCTTCTGAATCTTTGCACCATAACTCTTCATTCCTTGTTAGCTATTTGGAGTCAGATTATATATTTGAAAAAATGTGTCCATTATTTCTAGTTGTTCTCCATAGGAGATCTGGATCAATTCATCAAGACTGCCATTGTTGGAAGTCTCTAGGCATTAAACTGCTGCTTGCAGTTATGCTCGCTTTAAACATTTTAAAATACAAACTTTAGAACAGTAACTTCTCTCTTCTCACCATGGCTCAACTCTTTCCAATCCCTGGACTCCTGCAAAGAAAATCACTCTTGTCAACTTGATGTATGTCCCTTCCCTCTTTTCTCTATAGACGTAGAAATATTGTTGTACATACATTTAAAATATATATAAGTGGGCTCGTGTTACATTTTTACTCTTCCTAATTTCCCTCTTACAGAATAATCTTAACTTTTTAGTTGGCTCAATAATTAATAACAACAGTTAGCATTTTTCAAGTGGTTATCTGTGTTAGGTAATGCCTTCTTATACTAATACATTATTTCACCTGCCCTTCCCAACCTTTTGAAGTCCGCATTATTATCCTCCTTTTACAGCTCAGGAAAGTAGATTCTAGGGAAGTGAAATATGCCTACCCAAAGTCACACTGTTAAGTTGTAGTGTCAGTGTGAGTCCTGAATGTGTAAAGTAATCCTTGTCAAAATTTAAATGTTATCTCATTTCTGAAATATATCTATAATACACTATAACACTTTCGAGATGTGTTTCAATGAAAGCTATACACATATTTTCCATTGATGTCAATTTCCTGGTTCTTGTATGTAAGATGTAACAAACTGAGTAAACTAAGTGAAAGGTACAAGGGACTCTTGTTACCATGATTGTAACTTCCTGTGAATCTATAATTATCTTAAAATTAAGTTACTTAAGGGGCATCTGGGTGGCTCAGTCAGTTAACCGTGAGACTTCAGCTCAGGTCATGATCTCAGGGCTGGTGAGTTTGAGCCATGCATCTGGCTCTGTGCTGACAGCTCAGAGCCTGGAGCCTGCTTCAGATTCTGTCTCCCTCTGTCTCTGCTCCTCCCCCACTCGTTTTCTCTCTCTCTCTCTCTCAAAAATAAATAATTATTTTAAAAAGTTACTTAAAAATTTACATACTGTATGATTCCATTCATGTAAAAATTTTTTTTAAATATTTTTTAATGTTTATATTTATTTTTGAGACAGAGAGAAACAGAGTATGAGCAGGGGAGGGGCAGAGAAAGAGGGAGACACAGAATCCAAAGCAGGCTCCAGGCTCTGAGCTGTAAGCACAGAGCCCCACGCGGGGCTTGAACTCATCAACTGCGAGATCATGACCTGAGCTAAAGTTCAACACTCAACCGACTGAGCCACCCAGGCACCCCTATGTAAAATTTTTAAAATGACAAAATTATAGAGATTAAGAACAGATTCGTGGTTTCCAACGGTTGGGAGCATGGAGAGATGGGTGTGACTGTTAGTGGGCAACACAAGGAATCTTTATAGTCATGGAACAGTTGTGTATCTTGATTGTGGCAGAGGTTATACCAATCTATACATGATAAATTGCAAATAACTACACACACATACACAAATGAATATATGTAACCTGGCAAGATCTGAATAAACTCTGTAGATATTTACCAATGTCATTTCCTGGTTTTGTTAATGTACTATAGGAATGTATAATATTACCATTGAGGAAAAGTGGGGGAAGGGTACAGGGGACCCTCTGCACATTTTTGAAATTTCCTGTGATCTATATTTCAAAATAAAAAATTACAGTTATGTAACAAAACACTAAAACACTTCTTATATAAAAGCTTCTTGTAAATGTTGGTTTAACATAACATTCATTGTAAAACTTCAGAAATTCTTGAAAAGTTGGTTAGAATTACTGGTGTCTTTGTTCATTTGTTTTTCAGAAGCACCAAGCTTTTCAATAGTTTCTAATATTAAACAAAAAAGATGGGGGCGCTTGGGTGGCTCAATCGGTTAAGTGTCTGACTCTTAGTTTCAGTTCAGGTCATGATCTCACATTTTGTGAGTTCCAGCCCTGCATTGGGCTGGTCCCCACACTAACAGCATGGGGCCTGCTTGGGTTTCTCTCTCTCTCTGACCCTTCCCCACTCACATACTCTCTCTTAAAATAAATTTTTAAAAAAGTAAAAAAAAAATAAAGAAAGAAAGAAGATGAGGCGTAAATAAAAATTGTTTTTAGTAGTCAACTAAAATTCTGAATTAAGTATTTGGAATTAAGGATATTGAGTTTTCCTCTTTATAGGTAGTTATTCTTTTTTCTTATATATTTTTTTAACATTTCTTTTTTTTTTTTTTTGAGAGAGGGCAAGCAAGTGGGAGGGGGCAGAGGATCCAAAGCAGGCTCTGCACTGACAGGCTGACAGCAGCGAGCCTGATGTGGGGTTCAAACTCAAGAATCGCGCGATCAGAGTCGAAGGCTCAACGGATTGAGCAACCCAGGTGCCCCTCTTTTGTCTTCTTTTAGTTAAGGTTGGTTTCACCAAACTTAAGATATTCCACAGCGGAAAACAACATACATTAAACAATACATGGAAAGTAATAATAATAAATAAGCTTACCTGGCTGTTACTACCTACCAGATACCATTATAAATTACTTCTGCCTACAAACACATTTAAACCTGAGAATAACACTTTACTACTGATTTTAAATATTCTCATTTTATATACTGGCACAACGACAGACACTCAGATCAATGGAACAGAATAGAGAACCCAGAAATAGACCCACAAACATATGGCCAACTAATCTTTGACAAAGCAGGAAAGAATATCCAATGGAATAAAAACAATCTCTTCAGCAAGTGGTGCTGGGAAAACTGGACAGTGACATGCAGAAAAATGAACCTGGACCACCTTCTTATACCATACACAAAAATAAACTCAAAATGGGTGAAAAACCTAAATGTAAGACAGGAAGCCACCAGAATCCTTGAGGAGAAATCAGGCAAAAATCTCTTTGATCTTGGCTGCAGCAACTTCTTACTCAACAGGCCTCTGAAGGTAAAGGAAACCAAGGCAAAAATGAATGATTGGGACCTCATCAAAATAAAAAGCTTCTGCACAGCAAAGGAAACAATCAGCAAAACTAAAAGGCAACTGATGGAATGGGAGAAGATATTTGCAGTATCAGATATCTGATATTTGCATATCAGATAAAAGGTTAGTATCCAAAATCTATAAAGAACTGATCAAACTCAACACCCAAAAAACAAATAATCCAGTGAAGAAATGGGCAAAAGACGTGAATAGACACTTCTCCAAAGAAGACATCCAGAGGGCCAAATGACACATGAAAAATGCTCAACATCACTCATCATCAGGGAAATACAAACCAAAACCACAATGAGATACCACCTCCCATCTGTCAGAATGGCTAACATTAACAACTCAGGCAACAACAGATGTTTGCGAGGATGCTGAGAAAGAGGATCTCTTTTGCACTGCTGGTGGGAATGCAAACTGATGCAGCTACTCTGGAAAACAGTATGGAGGCTCCTCAAAAAATTAACAAAAGAACTGCCCTATGACCCAGCAATTGCACTACTAGGTATTTATCCAAGGGATACAGGTATGCTGTTTCAAAGGGGCACATGCACCTTTGTTTATAGCAGCACTATCAACAATAGCCAAAGTATGGAAAGAGCCCAAATGTCTATGGATAGATGAATGGATATAGAAGATGTGATGTATGATATATATCATACATATATATATGATGTATATATATGTGTGTGTGTGTATACATATATATATATATATATACACATCACATCTTCTGTATCCATTCATCCATCCATTGACACACACACACACACACACACACACACACACACACTGGAGTATTACTTGGCAATCAAAAAGAATGAAATCTTGCCATTTGCAACTACGTGGATGGAACTGGAGGGTATTATGCTAAGCAAAATTAGTCAGAGAAAGACAAATATCATATGACTTCACTCAATATGAGGACTTTAAGACACGGAACAGATGAACACAAGGGAAGGGAAGCAAAAATAATATAAAAACAGGGAGAGGGACAAAACATAAGGGACTCTTAAATATGGAGAACAAACAGAGTGTTACTGGAGGGGTTGTGGGAGGGGGGATGGGCTAAATGGGTAAGGGGCAGTAAGGAATCTACTCCTGAAATCATTGTTGCACTACATGCTAATTTGGATGTAAATTTAAAAAAATTTTAAAAATATTCCCATTTTATAGATGAGGACAAAAAGACAAGAGCTGTTTCACAGGCAGAAATGTTGTGCCTTTTTACAGACTTTCTACTATAGTTATATTTGCAGAAATCTCTTAAGCAGTGTACTTTCGGCTTTTAAATTTTTTCTTTGATTAAAATAGTATTATCTTAATTGCTGTCATTAGCAATAGTCTGATGTACTATTTGCTCTATTTAGTGGATTATCTGCCCATTTACTCTATTTTGTTCACAAGGCAGAAAATGAAAAGAAACACTATCAGGCACCTGGGTGGCTCACTTGGTTGGGCATGGGACTCTTGACTGTAGTTCAGGTTATGATCCCAGTGTGGTGGTATCCAGTGCTGAGCATGGAACCTGCTTGGGTTTCTCTCTCTCTCTCCTATGCCCATCCCCCATGCCCAACCCCTACATGCTCAATGTCTCTAAAATAGAAAAACAAAAATTAAAATTTTTATTTATTTATTTTTATTTATTTTTAATTTACATCCAAGTTAGTTAGCATATAGTGCAATAATAATTTCAGTAGATTCCAATGATTCATCCCCTATGTATTACACCCAGTGCTCATCCCAACAAGTGTCTTCCTTAATGCCTCTACACATTTAGCCCATCCCCTCACCCACAACCCCTCCAGCAACCCTCAGTTTGTTCTCTGTATTTAAGAGTCTCTTATGTTTTGTCCCCCTCCCTGTGATTATTTTTGCTTCCCTTCCCTTATGGTCATGTGTTTTGTATCCTAAATTCCACATACAAGTGAAGTCATATATATGCCTCTCTCTGACTGACTGATTTCACTTAGCATAATACCCTCTAGTTCCATGCAAGTTGTTACAAATGACAAGATTTCATTCTTTTTATTGCCAAGTAATACTCCATTGTATATATATATATACCACATCATCTTTAGTGCAAAAAAGAAACACTATTTTGAAAATTATCATGTCTTTCCTTGCTTTAAACCGATGTAAAATATGAGAGACAAGTGAAATGAAATTTACAATTTGAAGCTAAAATGAAGAGGTTGAGATTTAACTCACCCCTGGTGCTCTGACAGGTTTGCAAAAATAAAAATATCTGACCTTCAAATTTCTCTCAGTTAAGCTCTAGTCTTTGCTGTCATCTTTGTAACTGGAGTGATCTGACACCACTGCTGGAGCTACATCGTGCTGGGAAAACTGGGAAGCTTGCACCAAACACCGAGGGTAGCAGAGGAACTCTGCCAACTCGCAAGCATAGCCGTGCCCAGGCAGGCCGGCAGGAGAACCTCTGAGGGGCACCTGGCCCCCCCACGCCAGGGCTTCCCCATGGCGACAAGAAGTGCGTGCCCAAACACTTCCGGGAGGCACGTTGAGGCCGGACAAGCACTTCCGGGTGGCACGTGGCAGCGGGGGCGGCTCTTTCGCACGTCTCACCTGTGGTAGCGTCGTCCACTCCACAGGAATCGGCGTAGGCTTGTGCCATGGCGTCTCGGTACGACCGGGCAATCACTGTCTTCTCCCCAGACGGACACCTTTTCCAAGTGGAATATGCCCAGGAAGCGGTGAAGAAAGGATCCACAGCGGTGAGCAGCCAACTTCACCACCGCCCCCCACCCTGCCCACCATGCCCGGTGTCATGCCTTCCTTACCCAGCTGCCCCAGCCCAAGGCTCCGGTGTGGGGGGGTCAGGAAAGGAGAGCCTCCCACTTGTGAAAATTGCTGCGTTCTTTTAATTGATGGAGATGCCCTTTCTGAAATTTGAGCAAGAGGCAGCAAGAGGTAGATTTCATAGGTGTGCAGCCGCTTTCGAAGCATAGCTCCAGACCCAAAACTAGGGTGTCAGTTGAAGCCTTGATTTTAGAAGCAATATGAATGCCGTGTCTGACAATAAGAGAAGAAAAGACTTCTTCCAGCCAGTAACAGCCATCCTGAATGCACATAAGCCACTTCGCGGGAATTCACAGATGCGTGGAAAAGTAGCAGTTACTTTGTGTGGGTACTGTTGTTTAGCAGTAATTACATTAAAAATAGACCATGCCTGCCCCTGAAATAGGAACGATTAAAGTAAAATTGAATCTCTTATTGAGAAGTTGGTCGGGGCGCCTGGGTGGCTCAGTCGGTTAAGCGTCCGACTTCGGCTCAGGTCAATGTCTCGAGGTCCGTGAGTTTGAGCCCCGCGTCGGGCTCTGTGCTGACCGCTCAGAGCCTGGAGCCTGTTTCCGATTCTGTGTCTCCCTCTCTCTCTGACTCTCCCCGGTTCATGCTCTGTCTCTCTCTGTCTCAAAAATAAATAAACGTTAAAAAAAATTAAAAAAAAAGAAAAGAAAAAAGAGAAGTTGGTCAAAAACGCCAAGCCAGTTATCATACATTTCCACCTGTTAAAAGTAATTGTCCTAAAGTTTTCACCTGAATATTTGGCAGCCTTTTAGAGCCTCTAAGCCCCAAGAAACTCCGATCTTTTGCCACTTTTTGGTTGTTGTTCAAATAATGCTGGAATTCCTTGAGAGATTATACCCTACATTATATTTATGTATCCACATTTCTGAAAAACTTTTAAATGCTCAGGGTAGCAGTACTATTCCTGCCAAGTTTTAATTATATTTAATAATATTAGTGATTTATAAAAATTAAAAAGAACAACATTGCCCTGGTAACCAAAGATCTATTATCCCGAATCTTCTAAGTCCTAACCTATGAATCAGAAGGATCCAATTTTTTTTTAATCTCTCAAATTTCATGAGCATGTTTGTTTTGTATTTTGGAAATTGAGACACTAGCTATGAGACCACACAGTGCATTTCTAAGTGTAGCAGTGTCTGTATTTTCCCTCACTTTCCAAAGCAATTTAGTTATGGAAGGAAATAATTCACTTTTATTATAAATCTATCAAATGTAAAGTGGTAAAAAAAAAAATAACACTAGAAAGAATCTTATCATTTTTAAAGTATTTTTCTATTTAATTGGGCCCTCTAGTTTTGTTTCTGTTTTATAAGTAATTTTTTTAGAATTGTAAATTTAAGAAAAGCCTGATGTAGCTTAAACCAAAAGGGTACCATTTTGATAAAAACAAAAAGTTATGTAATCCCCAACAAGGCATGAAGCATATGGTTAGAAAATAATGCCCAAGTTTTAGAGCCTAAAATAAAGGAAGTAATGGTAGAAGACTGGGGTGTAATAAGAAGCCACATTGGCTCATTTAAAATGTTTTAAGAATGCTATAGAACTGATTGATAGTTCCTTTGTAATGAGCTGTAAAAGGGTAAAGATATAAAAATACCTATAGTGGGCATTTTTAAAGATACATTGGAAGGATGAGACAGTTTCGTCTCAGGATTCTGAAATTATAATTTGCATCTTTGCATGGAGTTGTTCATTGCGTTTCCTTGAGGGTGCTATGACCTTTTATGGGGGGTAAAGTTTATAATGGCATTTATTAAAATACGCCACAAAATACTCTGTCTGTAAACAGTAGTTGCTGTGAGAACTTATAAATAAGCCAGGGCTGACCAGTTTTGACCAGCATGTGGATGCAGTATTATTTAGTAATACAGGAAGTTATGGGGACCACATTTAGAGTCTTGGCCTCCACTTCCTTCTTATTGATTATCTTATAGCATGAAATGAGGCAAGAGGCCTGTTTTCTTTTTGCTTTAGTTCCTTTTTTTATAAATGAAAAACATGTTTGAATAACATCTTGGAGAGGTAATACCTTTCTTCTTAGGAAAAAAAGTCATGAATCCTTTACAGTATTCCCATGAAAAAGGTAAGATTTATTACCATTCTTTACACTGTCCTTTCTCTGACCCCGAACTGTTACTGGCTCCACGTTTCCTACTTTTTCAAATCTTAGCTTCACATTCTGGCCATCAAATTCTTCCATAATCCTTATCAACCCTCTTTAATTAAAGGGGCAGCTTCATTGGTTTACTCATCATATGTGTTTGTGCCCTCGTAGGTGGATGGAGGAGAAAACACCTTTATTTCTGCCACACTCCCTCTTATTTATCCTTTGGGAATCTCCTCACATTGCTTCTCCTTGATGAAGCCTTCTCTGATCCACTCCAGCCATCATGGCTCTTATTCTTTTCCGGAATTTATAATCTGTACCAACTATTTGGCCTCATATTCACTTTATTGTTAAATTTTTTAAATGTTTATTTATTTTGAGAGAGAGGACACGCAGGAGAGAAGCAGAGAGAGAGGGAGAGAGAGAAACCCAAGCAGGTTTTGCGATGTCAGCTCAGAGCCTGATGCAGGGCTCGATCTCATGAACCCCAAGATCATGACCTGAGCCAAAATCAAGAGTCAGACGCCCGACCGACTGAGCTACCCAGGTGGCCCATGGCCTCATATTCACTTTAATTTCAGGCCTATTTAATAGGCTTCTTACACCAACTGGATAGTAGGATCTTTAAGAAGCTAGGTAGCCTAATTCCTCTTGTATTTATATATATACCACATGATATACTACAGTGAGGGGGCTAGGTAAGAAGTAAGCGTTTAAGTAATATTTCTTTTGTACCAAGTATTTTATGCATATTTTGTAACGTTAAGGACAGTATTTAACTCCCTTTTTTTATGTGTGGAAACTGATTCATGGCTGTGATAGCTTCCTGAAGGTACTCAGCTAGAAAATGATGGAGCCCATATTCACACCTAATTTTTTCTACTTCCAAAACCTCTGCTCTTTGCATTGTACCATGAAATTTGTTCGATAAATATTTGAATATTAATTGGCTATCACTATCATGAATTTGGAAGGCAAGTATGCATCAGGTAAGGCAACCAACTTCTCTAAACTGCAGTTTCTTTAATAGTAAAACAGGCGGCAAACTAGCGCCTGCTTCATAGAGTTGATGTGAGTTAAATGAGGTAATAATACATGTTAAGCATCTTGCACAGTGTCTGGTTCACAGCAGCTATTTAATAAATGGTTGCTATTATTATTTACTCTCCCTTTGCTTTCTCTTTTCCCTTCACTTTTGTCCGTGGTTCTTCTAGCACATTCATTTTTGTTGAGCACTTACATATGCCAAACATGGTGCTGGGTTCTGGGGTTTCACAATGAGTAAAATCCCTGTTCTTAGAGAGTTTACTATCTTGCAGGAACATTAGATGATTAAGTGAATGGTCCTAACTAGGCCTAAATGAGTATTATAATGGGGAGAATATGGTACAGTATGGGAACTCTAGATGTTAGGGAGATTCTCCTGAGGAGGTGATATTTAAGTAAGCACCTGAAAGATGAACGGTAGCCACGTTAAAAGGTGGGGAGGGGGAGGGGTATTTTAGACAAAGGAAATAGCATGTGGAAGACCAAGCAGCAAAAGACAACTATGTTCTATGAATTGGAAGGCATTCCAGATCACTGAAGCAATGTAAAAAAAAAAAAAAAAGAGAGATGCAGAGAGAGAGAGAGATAAAACTAGAAAGAAGGGCTGGATCATAGAATGACTTTAAGAAAGTAAGAGGCCTTGAAAGATTTTAATGTGGCTATTGTCATTCTCTGGATTATTACTGATCTCTCCTTCTAGTAACAGACTGCGTTTGTCCAACCACAGAGGCACTCACACGACTCACATAGATTCATTCATAGTCTCTATCCTCCTGTACACAGTGATAAGCATGTGACTCAAATCTAGCCAATGTAAGTCCATCCTTAGGACTTTTTTAACGCTAGAAATAGAGGTAGCTTTTTTACTCTGGGACAACTGTTGGGACGTGTGTCCAAGATTGCCAGTGGCCATCTTTCTTTTTCTGTAACAGAGAAAGTTTCTGTGCATTAAGAAAGCAAAAGGCTGATATGTAAAGAGTAAATATTACAGTCCCTACATCTTATGGTTCCAGGTCCAGTTCTGTGCTGTCTCAGTTTGCTTAGTGAGAAATGGTCCTTACTAGTTCAAGTTTTTAAGTAGAGGAATGACACATTCAGATTTTCTTTTTTTTTTTTTCATGTTTTTATTTTTCAAAGATTTCTCAGACTTTAATGTGGTCAGTGGATTGGATGATATCAAGACTGGAAGCAGGGAAACCACAAAGGAGGCTATGAAGTAATCCAGATGAAATATGATAGTTTTCACTAGGGTTGGGGCATAAATGGGAATAAGGCAGATTTTAGAGAAACTTTAGTGGCATAGTTGATACAATTTGATTATTATTTGGGTAGTATTGGGGGAGAGGAAGAGGAGAGAAGGAGGTACTGAAGAGGGAGGAGTCAAAGATGGCACCTCTGTTTCTGGATTTAGCCTCTGGGTAAATGGCCCTGCCATTTTCTTAAGGAATATGAAACTTGACTGAAGTTTGAACCATTGAGGTTTGGGACTTGTTGAGGTTGAAATGCTTATGGAACTATAGTAGGCAACCTCTAAAATGGCCTCCAGTGATCCCCACTTTCAGATGTTCATGCCCTTGTGTAATCTTCTTCCCTTGGGTGTGGGCTGAATCTAGTAACTCTCTTCTAGGGAATAGGATAGGCAAAAGTGATGGGATGTCACTTCAGAGGGTAAGTTACAAAGAGATGGTGACTTAGGTCTTGAGCATCCTCTTTCACTTTCACTTGCTTGTTCTTCTAGCATGCAGTTGCCATTTTGAGTTGTCCTATGTAGCAAGGAATTGAGAGAAGCTTCTGTTCAAAACACAGTAAGGAACTGAAATCTGTAGCCCTACGATCCCTGGGGAACTGAATCTTGCTAACAACCATGTGAGTGAGTGTGGAAATGGAGCCTCCCCTATGAGCCTTGAGATGAGTACAGCCCTGGAGGACAAACTTGATCACAGGCTTGTGAGAGACCCTAAGTCAGAAGGTAAACTGTGTCCAGATTCCTGACCCACAGAGACTGAGGCATGAGTCTCTGTTTGGAACTCAGGAGATTGATCTGCGCTAGAGATAGTAATTTTGAAGGGCATTACTTCTGTCCCCTACTTAACATGTATGTTGAAAGTCAAGCGATGTTGAAGGTCAAGCGAATGAGTATTCTTGAGTTCTGTCTTCACTCGAGAAGATGAAGTATAGACTGTAGACTAATGCGCTATGTAGAGGATAATCTACAACCATGAGGGACCTTAATGATTTGTGTGTAATCCACCCTGGCTAAACTCTGAGAGGAGTCGGGGGTAGAAACCATGTTGCCATCAGCTGAGGGATGATGACACTATTTGGGTTTGAAGGGGTTGAGAGAGAGGTGGGAATGAAATTAAGTGGTCTTTAAGATTTTAAGAGAGACTTTAGCATTTGTTTAAATTGCTGGTGAGAATAAAGCCTGTAGAGAAATTCAAGGTTTGTTTGTTTTTATGTTTATTTTATTTATTTTTTTAACTTTTTATTCTTGAATATTTGGAACACACAAAGATATAAAGGGAATATCATAATGAACCTCTGTATACCCATTACCCAGCTCCAACAGTTATCAACATTTTACCAACCTGTTTTATCTTTCCCCAACTTTTCCCTCTTTCCAATGGAGTGATTTTAATTGAATTTTTTATTGAGATAATTGTATATTCACATGCAGTTGTAAGAAATAATACACAGGGATTTGGGGGCACCTGGCTGACTCAGTTAGTAGAGCATGCAGCTCTTAATCTTGGGGTCATGAGTCCGAGCCACATGTTAGGTGGAGAGATTACTTAAATAAATTAACCTAAAAAGGAAAAAAAGGAAGGAAAGAAAGAAAGAATACATAGGGATTCCTTGTGTACTTTGCTCATTTTCTGCCAATGGTAGCATTTGCAAAACTATAGCTCAATATCATAACCAGGTTGTTGACATTGATAAAAGCCACCTATTTTATTCAGATTTCTGGTATCACTTGTATGCATTTGTGTGTATATTAAGTTGTATCAGATTTTATTGCCTGTGAACTTTCTTATATCCACAGTCAAGATTCTTTTTTTTTTTTTTTTTTTTTCTGAGAGAGAGGCAGGGCGGGGTTGGCGGGGGGGAAGAGGGGTAGAGAAAGAGAATCCCAAGCAGGCTCTCCACTGTCAGCACAGAGCCCAATGTGGGGCTCAATCTGATAAACCGTGAGATCATGACCTGAGCTGAAACCAAGGGTTAGATGCTTAACCAACTGAGCCACCCAGCCTCCCCAATACAGTCAAGATTCTGAATAGTTCCAACTCCACAAGGATTCCTCATGATGCTCTTATATAACCACACTCACCTCCTTACCCTGCCTGCCCTACACACCCTTGTATCCATAGCCCTCATCCTTGGCAGCAGTCATCTGCCCTCCGTTTCTAAAATTTTTTCATTTCACTTTTTCATTATGTAAATGCTATTCTATAATATGAAATCTTTTGGGATTTGCTTGTTTCCCCTTTTTCCCCTTGATCTAAGTTGTCGCATATGTCAACATTTTATTGCTCAGTTGTATTCCATGGTATGGATGTACCACAGTGTTTATTCACTTGTTGAAAAATATTTGGGTCGTTTACAGTTTGGAGCTGTTATTTATAGATATGCTATGAACATTTACAGCAGTTTTTTGTGTTAATATAAGTTTTTATGTCTCTGGTATAAATCTCCAACTGTGCAATTACTAGATTATATGGAAATTGCATGTTTGGTTTTATAAGAAACTGCCAAATTGTTTCCCAGAGTAGCTGTATCATTTTACATCCTCACCAACAGTGTAAGAGTAATCCAGCTTCTACACATCCTTGCCAGCATTTGGTGTTATTATTTTTCATTTTGTCCATTCTGGTAAGTGTATAATGATCCCTCTTTGTAGTTTTAAATTAGCAGTTAAATGGCTAATGATATCAAACACATTTGTATGTGCTCATTTGCCATTTGTATATCTTCTTCAGTGAAATGTCCTTCATGTCTTTTATCCATTTTCTTTTTCTTCTGTCACATTTTTATTAAATTCCATCCAGTTAACATACATTGTAGTATTAGTTTCAGGTGTAGGATTTATCAGTTACCTGCAATACCCAGTGCTCATCACAAGTGTGCTCCTTAATCCCCATTGCCTATTTAACATCCCCCAACCTCCCCTCCAGCAACCCTCAGTTTGTTCTGTATAGTTATGAGTATGTTTTATAGTTTCTCTCTCTTTTTTTATCCCTATGTTTTTCTGTTTTGTTTCTTAAATTACACATATAAGTGAAATGATACAGTATTTGTCTTTCTCTGACTTACTTTGCTTAGCATAATACTCTCTAGCTCCATCCATATCATTGCAAATGTCAAGATTTCATTCTTTTTTTATGGCTGAGATATATCCGATTGTATATGTGTGTGTGTGTGTGTGTGTGTGTGTGTGTGTGTGTGTGTGTGTGTATATATGCCACAATTTCTTTATCTGGTCATCAGTCAATGGACACTTGGGCTGTTTCCATATTTTGGCTATTATAGATAATGCTGTTATAAACATTGGGGCACATGTATCTATTTGAATTAGTTTTCTTTTATCCTTTGGGTAAATACCTAGTAGTGCTATTGCTAGATCATAGGGTAGTTGTATTTTTAACTTTCTGAGCAATCTCCATACTGTTTACCACAGTGGCTGTACCAGTTTGCATTCCCACCAACAGTTTAAGAGAGTTTCCTTTTCTTTGCATCCTTGCTAACATCTGTTGTTTCTTGTGCTGTTAATTTTAGCCATTTTGACAGGTGTAAGGTGATATCTCATAGTTTTGATTTTATCTTTCCCTGATGATGAGTGATGTTGAGCATCTTTTCATGTGTCTTCTTTGGAAAAATGGCTATTTGTGTCTTCTGCCCATTTTTAATGGGATTATTTATTTTGGGGGTGTTGAGTTTTTTAAGTTCTTTATATATTTTGGATACCAACCCTTTATCATATATGTCATTTGCAAATATCTTCTCCCACTCTGAAGGTTGCCTTTCAGTTTTGTTGATTGTTTCCTTTCCTTTATATCTTGATGAAGTCCCAATAGTTTATTTTTGCTTGTGTTTCCCATGCCTCAGGAAACGTATCTAGTAAGAAGTTGCTATAGCCTATGTCAAAGAGGTAACTGCCTATTTTCTCCTCTAGGATTTTGATGGTTACCTGTCCATTTTGAACTTATTTTTGTATGCGGCATAAGAAAGTGGTCCAGTTTCATTCTTTTGCTGTCCAGTTTTTCCAACACCATTTGTTGAAGAGACTGTCTTTTTTCCATTGCATAGTCTTTCCTGCTTCATGGAAGATACCATATAGTTGTGGGTCCATTTCTGGTTTTTCTATTCTATTCCATGGACTAGGTCTCTGTTTTTGTGCCACTGCTATACTGCCTTGATCAGCACAGCTTTGTAATATAACTTGAAGTCGAGAATTGTGATGCCTCCACCTTTGCTTTTCTTTTTCAAAGTTGCTTTGGCTGTTCAGGGTCTTTTGTGATTCCGTACAAATTTTAGGATTGTTCCAGCTCTGTGAAAAATGCTGTTGGTATTTTGATAGGGATTACATTAAATGTGTAAATCGGTTTGGGTAGTATAGACATTTCGACAGTATTTCTTTTTCCAATCCATAAACATGGAATGTTTTTCAATTTTATCCATTTTCTAACCAGATTGGCTCTTCCACTATTGAGTTTTGACAGTTCTTTATGTATTCTAGATCTAGCCCTTCATCAGATGTAGGGTTTGCAAATATTTTCTCCCTGTCCGTAGCTTGTCTTTTCATCCTCTTCATATGGACTTTCATAAAACAAAAGTTTATAATTTTGATGAAGCCCAATTTAACAGTTTTTCCTCTTACGGTTCATATTTCTTGGTGCCAGGTCTAAGAACCCTTTGCCTAGTTCCCAAAATTTTTCTCCTGTGTTTTTTCCTAAAAGTTTATAGTTTTGCATTTTACGTTTAAATCTAGGATCTATTTAGAGTTAATTTTTGTATATAGTGTGAGGTATAGGTTGCAAATCATTTTTCAGTGGAGTATTTTGAAATCTCAGATATTTCACAAATAAGTAAATACTTCAGTATACATCTCTAAAAAATAGTTTCTTAAAACCATTATCACTCCTAACGAAATTGACAAAAACTCCTTAATATTTTGTAATCCCCTACATTCTGGTTTTCCTTGTTGCTCACAAAATATCTTTTTGTAATTGTGTTGTTTAGGTCTGAATCTAAAGTCCATGCATTGGTTACCCTTAGGCATCTGTTTTAGTCATGAACAGCATCTCTTCTTTTTTTCCTGGCTTTGACTTCTTGAAGAGACTAGGTTAATTGTTCAGTAGAGCATCCCACTTTCTAGATTTATCTGATTGCTTCCTTGCTGTCAGAGATTTTACTATTTGGAGAGAAGAGTCTAATGAATAAATAAATAATTGTAAATGTGTTGACTGAAAGAACAAGTTATTATAAAGGATAATAGAGAAGGACTCCTTGAGGTGAAATTGAAATAGAGACTTGAAATAGGAAAAGAAGCATTCCAGGCAGAGGGACTTGAAAAAGTCTTGAAAAAAGGTAATGTGGCTGGAGCTTGGTGAATAACAATGACATACTGTTGGATAAGTAGGCAGGAGCCAGATCGTGTTCAGCTTTATAGGCAAGACTAAAGAGTTTGAAAAGATTTTCTAAGTACAATGGAGTGCTGTGGAAGGACATTCACCTAGAGAGTAATCTTGACCCTATTAAGGTTTTTAATGCTCACCTTGGCAGCTTTGTGGAGTCTAGATGGGAGTGCAGGGTTGGGGTGGGAAGATGGAGAGCAAAGGTAGAAAGGGGAAAACTATTAGGCTATGTAGTTGTATGTGATCCAGGCAAGAAATGATGGTTGCTTGTACTAGAATGGTGATGGGGAACTGGTTAGCTTTTGTAAGTGAAATGGACAAAAACAAGGTAATTGATTGGAAATGGATAGTGTGAGAGGAGGAACTATAAAGGATAACAACTGGGGTTTTGGCTTGAACAGTGGAATGGATGGTGACTCATTTCTTCACATGACTCTGGCTGCCAGTTTGTGATGCTTTTTTAACAAGTTATGAAATAGTCTTCACAGATAGTCTTCCTACTTTTCTAGTGTTGTTTTTAAACTAGGTATGGATATTGAATTTTATCAAATGTTTTGTAGCTTTTATCGTTTATACTATTTAATTGTTTTAGTTAGGACTCTTTCAGTTGCAAGCATGAGAAACCCAACTCGGGGCACCTGGGTGGCTCAGTCCACCGAGCATCTGACTTTGGTTCAGGTCATGATCTCATCGTTCGTGAGTTGCAGCCCTGCATTGGGCTCTGTGCTGACAGCTCAGAGCCTGGACCCTGCTTTGGATTCTGTCTCCCTCTCTCTTTGCCACCCCCCCTCCCCGCTTTCTCTCTCTTTCAAAAATAAATATTTTTTAAAAATTGTTTTTAAATAAAAGAAATCCAGCTCAAACTGATTTAAGCAAAAAATTAGGATGGATTTGAACAGCATGGGTCCACTTGAACTTTTTACAGTACTGTAAATGTATATCTCTTACTTACAATTTTTTTAATGTTTATTTATTTTTGAGAGAGAGAGAGAGAGAGGGAGCACCAGCGGGGCAGGGGGAGAGAAAAAGAGGGGGGCAGAGGATCCAAAGCAGACTCTGCGCTGACAGCAGCGTGCCTGGTGCAGTGTTTGAACTCACCAACCTCGAGATCATGACCTGAGTTGAAGTAGGACGCTCAACCAGCTGAGCCACTCAGGGGCCCCATTCCTTACGATTTGCTTAATGTTTTCTTTTCTCTGGCTTACTTTATCGTAAGAATAGAGCATATGACACATATAACATGCAAAATGTGTGTTAATCAACTGTTTATATTATCAGTAAGGCTGCCAATTAACAATAGGCAATTAGTAGTTAAATTTGGGGGAAGTCAAAAGTTACACATGGATTTTCAACTGCATGAGGTGGTAGGGTTGGCACCCCTAACCCCTGCATTGTTCAAGGGTCAACTGTACTGAATCAAGTACCCAAAGGGAGCAGGGGTAAACCTTCCTTTCAGGCTCAATTACATGGCTACTACGGTCTTCTTATAGCCCTAGAACTGGTGTGTCTCTGTTTCTTTTTCCTTCTTTTCCTCCTCTCTTCCGTCTCTGTGTCCATCTCTTACTTGCTCTTTATATTACTTTCACCCTCAGACATGACCTCCCTAAGAGTAGCTCCTAAATAGTCCTAGGTTCCAGGCTCCTAGCTATAGGTAAAGAATTTTTCTGTCTTCCAAACACTTTAAGTAAAACTGTAAGGATTTACTGGGTTGCATTACAGCTCCACCTAAAGACTCCTTATTTTTCCAAGAACAATTGAAGAGCTCTTGTTATCAGAAGGGCAAAAAAACCAGATCTTCATTCTCCCCTGTAACATTTATATTAAAAGATTTGCTTTCATTGAAACTCCTAAAATTCCTGGAATGAACCATAATTGTTTATAGTATGTTACTATTTTTCTGTGTTTGTAGATTCCATTTGTGAAAATCTTGTTTAGAATTTTTTTAAAAATGTAATGTTTTATTTATTTTTGACAGAGAGAGAGAGAGAGACAGACAGACAGACAGACAGAGCATGAGTGAGGGGACGGGCAGAGAGAGAGAGGGAGACACAGAATCCGAAGCAGGCTCCAGGCTCTGAGCTGTCAGCACAGAGCCTGACGCGGGGCTCAAACTCAACGACTGCGAGATCATGACCTGAGCCAAAGTAGGATGCTAAACCAACTGAGCCACCCAGGCACCCCTTGTTTAGAATTTTTAACATCAGCTTTCCTAAATGAAAATCACTGGTACCTTTCTTTATTTAGAAAATGTTATATTTGCCAGATTTTAACATTGTTATGTAGCTTTCCAAAAAAAGAGTCAGGAACATTTTTATTTTGATCTGTGCCATGGAATAATTTAAATAACACAGGAATTACCCATAACAGCAGATTAGGAAAAATTCATCCATGAACCTTCTAGGCATGACACTTGTTTTTGAAATTATCCCATGTTTGTTAGAGACTGTGTTGTCTATTATTTTCTTGAGTCAGTATGGGCAGTTTTTTAATTTTTCTAGTCTGTCATCCTTTTCACTAAGGTTTTCATGTTGATTAACTTAGGGTTATAATTTTTAAATTCTTGCTTTTTCACACTTGTATATATTTTTTACGCTTTGTTCCTCTTGGCTAGATTAACTGAGATATCTCTTAATTATTCCTTTAAAAGCTATCTCTTGGTATTACTTGTCAATTATATTGTTTTCTCCCTAATCATTAATTTCTGCTTTTTTTCTTATTTTTCCCATTAAGCTTCGCTTAAATATTTGTATTCCTTTTTTAACTTCTTGAGTAACTTATTAATTATTTTACAATGAGATTAGGAATTTTCTTCTGAGAATAATTTTACCCTCATCCAAAAGACTTTGATATTAGGATTTTCATTGTAAACATTTTCTAGTTTGTGTTGGAAGTTTTAAATGCTTTAAGTCAGAATTGTTTAGGTGAGAATTATAAAAATTATCGTATGTGGTGATCAATTAATTTATTAAAATTTGGGGGAAATATTGAGATTTTCTTGAGCCATAATTTATGTTACATTGTTAGAAAGTCCCATGGCTTTTCCCTATAAGATATAAAGTTCAACCTGAGTCTGTTAGATGAGGGTGGGATGTAGAGGGAGGGTTGTTGTTTTAGATAGCATGATTAGGGAGAGGCCTGTTAGATAAATTGACAGACTGGAATGAAGTGAGGGAACAATAAGAGCAAAAGCCTTGCTAAATTGTCTTAAGTTTTATTTAATTGAAAGATGTAATCTCAGGTCTAGTTCTGTATTTAACCTATTCTATATTTCTGTTTCAATGATACTAATTGAGAGCACACCTATTTGCATAGTTAGTACTAATATCACCCTTGGCCACAAGGCAATCATAAACACAAATACCAATTCTCAAAATATTTAGGTTACCATTGTAATACAAAATTAAACTTCTTATAGATTACTCTTGAGCCCCTGAGAATATGGGCATGTTTCCACAGAAGACCCAGTTTGAGAACTACTATCCTTACACATTATTCTTTAGACTTTTTCCCACTTCACTCTCAAGGGAAGAGGTGGAGAGAGGAACAATGGGATTCTTCTTGTTGAATTCATGTTAGAATTGAGGTTTTGTTGATCAGTGAACTAGAGTGAAGGCATTTGGTTTTTCTCTTGGCTGCTTATGTTCCCCAAGCATTATCTCTCCAAATTGTGAGATACATGGGAGAGCTTTCAGAATTTTATCTACTTAATTTTCTAAACTACTTCTACTCCACTACTGGTATTGCCCACTCTACAAGGAATCCACATGGATTCCCAGCATTTTCTTTCATTTTGGTTAAAATTGTTCTATATCTGCTTAGCACTTCTTCAGGTGTATTGCGTGAGTTTAGGACACTCGTGTAGTTATAGCATTGGTGGTATATTCTTCCAATCTCGACCTGTTTGTCTTCTGTACTTTTGGGTTTGGAGAATGGAGTAATCCTGTACCTGTGCAGCTGTTTTCTCAGAAGTCAACTTTTCTCATTTTTATTGAATGGTTAAGAGAAAGCCTTTTCCGGGGCGCCTGAGTGGCTCAGTCGGTTAAGCGTCCATCTTCAACTCAGGTCATAATCTTGCAGTTTGTGGGTTCGAGCCCCACATCTCTGTTATCAATACAGAGCCCTCTTCTGATCCTCTGTCTCCCTGTGTCTCTGCCCCTCCCCTGCTCGTGCACTCTCTCTCAAAAATAAACATTAAAAAAAAAAAGAAAAAGACTTTTCCTACAAGTCATGTGGTAGGATAACTTCATTTTAATGTCAAAACTAACAACTAATTATATTTTTTAATCACTTGATAGGTTGGAATCCGAGGTACTGATATAGTTGTGCTTGGAGTAGAAAAGAAATCTGTTGCCAAGCTTCAAGATGAAAGAACTGTGAGGAAAATTTGTGCCCTTGATGACCACGTTTGCATGGCTTTTGCAGGTACTTATGGACCTACAGTAGCGATAGAGTATCTTCGTGTAGTAGGGTAACACAGTCGGGCCCCCCCTACAGCTGTCATGCTATATTTACACAACATATAGAGATATGCCCCATTTCTTACTTTGACACAAACAGCATACCCTACCTTTTCTGGAAAATTACACTTCTATAAACATGGATTTCTAATAGTTAGCTTTGATCAAACATAAATGTTAAACAATACATATTATAGTATCCTAATTATGACTTTAGGTGACTGTTTTCTTTTTAAACTTTTTATTTTTAAATTATAGATAGGAAGTTGTAAAAAAAACACAAGGAAGTTTCCTTTACTGAGTTTCCCCCAATAGTAACATCTTCAAAAACTGATAAATTGAGATTGTTACAAGCCACAGAGTTTATTTAAACAGTTTTATTTGCACTCATTTGCATGTGTATGTGTGTGTGTTTTGTAGTTTTATTAGACATATCATGTGTATAAGTTCATGTAACCATCACTGCAATCAAGATACACAACTCTTCATTAACACAAGACCACTTCATGCTAATCCTCCTCATCTCTAACCTCTGGCAACAATAATCCTCTCTCTTCTCCATCTCTATAATTTTGTCATTTTGAGAATGTTATATGAATAGAATCCTGTGATATATAATCATTTAATCTTGGCTTTTCTCGTTCAGCATAATTCCCCTACAGTTCATCCAAGTTGTTGCATATGTCAATAGTCACTTGCTTTTTATTGCTGAATAGTGTCCCATGATATGGATCTACCACACTTTGTTAACAACTCACTGATTGAAGGACATTTGGATTATTTCTAGTTTTTGCCTGTTACAGAGAAAGCTGGTGAACATTTGTGTACAGGTTTTTGTGTGAACATAGGTTTTCCTTTTTTGCAGTAAATGGTCAAGAGTACAATTGCTGGGTCATATGGTAATGCATGCTTAGTTTTATAAAAAACAGACAAATTGTTTTCCAGAGCAGTTGAACTATTTTACATTCCTACTAGCAGTATATGAATGATTCATTTTCTCTGCATCCTCAGCAACCTTTGGTGTTGTTACTTCTTTAAATTTTAGATATTTTTATGAGTGTGTCGTGATATATCATTGTGGGTTTAATGTGCATTTGACTCATGGCTAATGATGTTGAACATAATTTTCCTGTGCTTATTTGCCTCCGTATAGCAAACGAGACGTTTTTCTTGTCATGTGTGCTTGTGCACGCACCCATTTTCTTTTTTACTTTCTTTCTTTTTTTGTTTGAAATAAGACTTTAATGTGCACAAAGAAAGTTCACGTTAGTGACAGAGAGAGGAAGGAGGGTGAGGAGGTCCCAGGAAGCCCAAGGAAACTGGAGTGTGGAGACAAAGGCCATGGGGCAGAGGAAGTGGCTGGGAGGGAAGGAGAGCAGAGGGGTGGGCCAGGCAGGGCCGGGCTGCATCGTTGCCTGGTGGGGGTCAGGGGCAGTGTGGAGGCAGGCTCTTACTTCATCACAGTGGTCTTCCTCTGGCCTCCGTTCTTCACTTCCTTCTGTTCCCTGAGCCCTGTTCACTTCCTGCCAGAGCCTAGAGCCTGGGGCCATCCCTGCCCTGCTCCTTTAGTCTTTCCAGGGGCTGAAGTACTGGGCCTGTGGCCAGCAGTGGGGCCAGCAGCACCTTCCAGCAGATATAGGTCTGGGCAGCTAGGTCCTTGAGTCTGGTCGGGTGCATGGCCTGGGGGCCCTCCCGGGTATGGTTGCTGAGGGGCGGTCCAACTGCATGCACGGCTGCTGCAGCCCTCCCCATTGGTCTGGAGTAATGTCCTGCAGCTGACCACCACCCCAACGAGTGTCAGAAGAGTGGGACACAGGGAGTAAACGTTATGATCTTGTTTGGTGCTGGCCTTTCGCTATTGCTCCTGGCACGGTGGCAAGGTCTCAGAGCCCAGGTACTGCCTGAGGGATGATGGCCTCATGAGGCTCAGGAGCTGGCTGAGCAAAGACAGCTGGGCCTTCTCTTGCCAGAGAGGGAGTAGTGTCTCTTGCTGGTCCAGCATCCGTGCAACAACCACAAGGCTGAGCTGGCTTTGAAGCTGCCTAGTCTGGGAGGTCAGAAAGAACTATGCAAGTACCAGCAGATTGTGGCGGTACTCTGACACCTTGCTTGGGGTGCAGCACAGCTGCTGGAGCTTCCCTGGCCACCCCTGGAAGTTCTCGAGCAGCAGAAAGCAGAGACTGATGGCGATCAGGCTTGGGCAGCAGGTGGAGCCCCACGTCCAGGCTGACTCAGCACAGCGGCTCCATCAGGCCCAAGAGGTCCCTGGCTGGGCCGGGGCACACAGTGTCAGGAACTTACGGATGTAGCTCGGGCTGATGTCCAAGGCAGTCTCTGGGGGAGTGTCCTGCTGCTCACTTCAGTTCAGGCTACTGTTATTGTTTTTTAGTGGTTTTTTAAAAACTTTATTATTTTATTTTGAGAGAGAGAGAGAGCAGGGGAAGGGCAGAGAGTAAGAGAAAAACTCCCAAGCAGGGTCCATGCTGCCAGCACAGAGCCCAACGCAGGGCTTAATCTCACAGTTAATGAGATCATGATCTGAGCCGAGGTCAAGAGTCAGATGTTTGACTGACTGAGCCACCCAGGTGCCCCATGGCCACTGTCATTTTTAAGCACTCTCCCACTGTGCCAACAGGGCCCCTGCAGGCCCAGAGCAGGGTTGCGGGCTCCCAGGATGTGAAATGCCTTCATGACCTCTTGCAGCAAAGGGGCACCACCAGTGCTTGTCTCCATCAGACTGATGGAAGAGCCCGTCCATGTTGAGATCCCATAGGAGGCCAAAGACTCCTGAAGAAGTTTCTGGAGACTGTGTCAGCAGCTGGAAGAGCCACTGGAGCAGGAGCACCAGGTAGTCAGGGGTGTGCAGGTAGAGGCCACACAGGAAGGAGAGCTGCTGGGCCAACGGGCAGTGAGGAACAGCCCTTCCAGGTGGCTGTGTGACTTCAGGTGTAAACAATCCAGGATGCAACACAGGGGGGACAGCTGGGTAGAAACAGTCTGTCCAGGATGTGCTGGTGGAATGACCTGCAGTGACGTGAAAAATCTCTCCACCAGCATCCTGTGCCCAAGTGTGGCAGGCAGTTCATCTTCATCAAGACCAGGGAGTCAAGGTCGGGACAGTTGTGCAGAAGCAGCTCCTCTTGCCCTTGCTCCAGGGCCTGTTCCTCCTTCTCTTGCACTGAGTGATCTAAGCTATTGACGTAGGTCTGTGAGGCCACAGAGGTGAACTGGAACAAGGTGTGGGTGTCCACCACTGGAGCCAGAGTCTTCGGGCTTGGGACTGCCATGTTCGAGAACAGCTCCTCCAGTGAGGCCAGGCTTCCCTGGAGGTCTGAGTCCTGGGGTCTTGCTCTAACTCTTCAGGCAGCTTGTGGGCCCACGTCCTCCAGCTCTGAGGCCCTGCCATGGCCACACACCTTTGGGCTGGAGCCCCCCTGCCAGCCTGTGGTACCCTCAGGTCCAGGAACTCTACAGGCAGTGGGTTTCAGTCATTGGGGAACATATCCTCAGCCGCCTGCACCTTGGGCTTCCATGACAATGTGGGAGTTGGAGCTGAGGTGGGACTGCAGCAACACCGGGCAGGGTAGAGGAGTCTCTGGTACAGAGGTGCTCGAAGCAGCCGCCCTTCAGGTTGGGAAACAGGATGGACATCACAGCAGCTGTCTGGACCCCTTCTCTCTGAGGAAGGGCTAGTGGTGTCTTCTGGGGCCTGGCCGTCTGCAGACAGCAGGACGTTTTTTCCTCCAGGGCCGCCAGGCCTCCCCATGGCCCCAGTGTTGCATATGGGCAGGTTGCGCCTGGGCAGGCAACAGCTGCCTACCACTCGGACACAGGCACACGGCCACATGCACCCATTTTCTAATGATGCTTTTTCAAACCAGGATTTTATATTGATTATTAAGCAAAAAAATAGCCTTTATCTTTCTGTCTTAAAAAAGTAATCATCTTGGGGCACCTGGGTGGCTCAGTCGGTTAAGCTTCCAACTCTTGATTTTGGCTCAGGTCATGATCTTGAGGTTCATGGGATCCAGCTTCACATGGCAGAACCTGCTTGGGATTCTCTCTCTCCCTCTTTCTACCCCTCCCTCACGTGTGTGATCGTTCTCTCTCTCTCTCTCTCTCTCTCTCTCTCAAAATAAATAAATAAAAATTTAAAAAGAATAACAAACACCTTTAAAAACAGCCACCTTGCCACAAAACAAATTTTGATAAATTTTTGAAAGATCAAAATCATACAAAGTATCATTTCCAATCAAAATGAAATAAAACTAGAAATCAACAGAAGGAAAGCTGAAAAATTCCACAGATGTGTGGGAATTAAACAATACAGTTGACCCTTGAATGACACAGGTTTGAACTACATAGGTCCACATATATGTAGATTTTTTTACATACAGCATTGTAAATGTATTTTCCTTATGATTTTCTTAATAACCTTTTTTCTCTAGCTTACTGTGTTTTAATAATACAGCATATAATACGTATAACATACAAAATATTTGTTATTTGACTATGTTATCAATAAGGCTTTCAGGCAACAGTAGGCTATTAGTAGTTAAGTTTTTTGAGGAGTCAAAAGTTATGTGCAGATTTCTCTTGGGGGGGGTCAGTTAGTGCCTCAATGCTCACATTGTTCAAGGGTCAACTGTACTCCTAAAAAATCCATTGACCAAAGAAGAAATCACAAGAGAAATCAGAAAATATCTTGAGACAAATGAAAATGAAAACACAACATGTCAGACTTATGGAATGCAACAAAAGCAGTGCTAAGAGGAAAATGTGTGGCTATAACCATTTACTTTAAAAAAAAAAGATTTCAATTCAGTAGCCTATTCTTACACCTTAAGAACTAGAAAAAGAAGAACTAACCCTAAGGCTACCACCAGGAAGGAAATAATAAAGGAAGATAGGGAAAATAAAAGATTATAAGAAAAAAAGGTATATAAAACAGAGAATAGGAAAGCAAGAGAGAAAAATAAAAAAACCCAATACTTGGTTCTTTGAAAAGATCAATACTATTGACAAACCATTAACTAGGTAGACTAAGAATAAAAGAAGACCTAATTAAAAGTAGAAATGAAAAAGGGAACATTACTAATAATTTTACAGAAATAAAAAGGATTATCAGAGAGTACTATGAGCAATCATATACCAACAAATGAGATAATCTAGAAGAAATTGACACATTTCTTGAAACATACAAATTACCTGAAGTTACTCAAGATGAAATAGAAAATCTCAACAGATATATAGTAAGAGTCAACCAGTGATCAAAAACCCAATTAAAAGAAACAAACACAAATAACAAAAAACATGACCTGATGGTTTCCCTGGTGAATTCTACCAAACATTTAAAAAAGAATTAATACCAGTCACTCTCAAACTCTTCCAAAAAATTGAAGAAAGAACACTTCCAAACTCAATATTCTATGAGGCCAGCCTTACCATGATACCAAAACCAGACAAAGACACTACCAGAAAAGAAAACTACACGTATAAATATTGATGTAAAAATCCTCACCAAAATACTAGCAAACCAAATTCAGCAAATTAAAGGATTTATGTGTTGTAACCAAGCGGCCTTTATTCCTGGAGTGCCAGGATAGTTCAACACTTGAAAATCAATCAACGTACTATACCACATCAACAAAATGAAGAGAAAAACAGCATGATCATTTCAATCAATTCTGAAAAAGCATTTGACAGAATTCCATACCCTTTCATGATGAAAACACTCAACAAACTAGGAATAGAAGGAAAAGACCTCAACATAACAAAAGCCATTTATGAAAAACTCACAGCAAACATCATACCCAGTTACGACTGAAAGTTTTTCCTCTAAGATCAGGAATAAGTCAAGGATGTCTGCTTTTGCCACTTCTATTTAACATAATAAGGAAAGTCCTAGTGTGAGCAATTAGGCAAGAAAAAAAAAAAAGGCATCTAAATTGGAAAGGAATAAAATTAGCTTTGTTTATGGATGACGTGATCTTGTATATAGAAAACCCTAAGGATTAAAAAAAAAACACACAACATTGTCAGAGGTAATAAATGAAATTGAAATTGAAATAAATGAATTGAAAAAAGTTGCAGGAAACAATGTCAACACACACAAAAATTAGTTGCTTATCTATATACTGACAACAATCTGAAAAGGAAAATTATGAGAAATAATTCTATTTACAATGGTATCAAAAATAATAAAATACTTAGAAATTTAAGGAGGCAAAAGACTTGTACGTTGAAAACTATAAAACATTACTGAAAGAAATTTAAGAAGACACAAATAAATGGAAAGACATCCCCTGATCATGGATTAGAAGATTAATATTGTTAAGATATCAGTACTACCCAAAGCAATGATTCGGTATATCCCTGTCAAATTTCCAATGAGTTTTTTTCAGAAACAGAAAAAATTAAAATTCATATGGAACCTTGAAACAGTCTTGGAAAATTGCAAATCTGGACAACTCATGCTTCCTGATTTCAAAACTTGTCAAACCACTGCAGTGCTAACATAAAGATGGACATATATGGGCTCCTGGATGACTCAGTGCTTTAAGCGGCTGACTCTTGATTTCAGCTCAGGTCATAATCTCAAGGTTCTCTCTGAGAGCCTCTCTCTCTCTCTGAGAGCAATCTCTCTCTCTCTCCCCCTCCCCCCCCCCCAATAAATAAACCTAAAACAAAAAACATATGGACATACAGACCAATAGAATATAATGGGCAGCCCAGAAATAATCCTCATATACATAGCCAAATGATTTTTGACAAGATTGTCAAGAGTATTTAATGGGGAAAAGATAGTCTTTTCAACAAATGGTGCTGGGGAAACTGAATATCTAAATGTTAAAGAATAAAACCTTAGCTAACATTATATGCAAAAATTAACTCAAAATGAATTAACTAATGGGGTACTTGGGTGGCTCAGTCAGTTAAGCGCCCAACTTGGCTCAGGTCATGATCTCGTGTTCCGTGAGTTCGCACCCCATGTCTGGCTCTGTACTGACATCTCAGAGCCTGGAGCCTGCATCGGATTCTGTGTCTCCCTCTCTCTCTCTGCCCCTTCCCCGCTCATGCTGTGTCTCTCTCTGTCTCAAAAATAAATAAACACTAAAAATAAAAATTTTTTAAATGAATTAACTACGCATAAAACCTAATGCTTTAAAACTCAGAGGAATACATAGGAGAAAAGTTTTGTGAAATTGGATTTGACAGTGATTTTTTGGATTAAAAAAATGTAAATTGGACTACCTCATAATCAAAACTTGTAATGCATCAAAGGACAAAGTCGACAGTGAAAAGGCAGTCTATGAAATGGGAGAAAATATTTGCAAAATTATATGTCTGAAAGGATTGATAACCAGAATATATAAAGAATACTTAGAACACAACAACAAAGAAGCAGACACCCCAATTCAAAAATAAGCAAAGACTTAAAAGATATGTCTCCAAAGAAGAGATACAAATGGCCAATAAACACATGAAAAAATGCTCAACATGACTAATCATTAGAGAAAATGAAAATCAAAACCACAATGAATCACCACTTCACATCCATTAGGTTGGCTATTATAAGAAATAAATAAAGAAATAACAAGAATGTGGAGAATTCCCTTGTGCACTGTTGGTGAGAATGTAAAATGGTGTAGTCACTATTGAAAACAATATGGCGAATTCATAAAAAAGTAAATATTGAATTACCGTGTGATCCAACCATTCCACTTCTGGGTATATATCTAAAAGAACTGAGAGCAGTGACTCAAAGAGATATTTGTATACCCATATTCATAACAGTATTAATCACAGTAGCTAAAAGATGTAAACAACCCAGGTGTCCATCAATGGATGAATGGGTAAACATAATGTTCTATATGTATACAGTGGAATATAATTCAGCCCTAAAAAAAGAAAGAAATTCTGAAACATACTACTACGTGGAGAAATCTTGAAGACCTTATAGTAAGTGAAATAAGCAGTCATAATAGGCTAATTACTATATGGTTCCATTTATATGAGAATACTACTTGTCAAATTCACAGAGAATAGAATGGTGGTTGCCAGGGTCTGTCGGGGAGGGGAAATGGGGGGTTATTTCATGGGGTCAGAGTTTCAGTTTGAGAAGATAAAAATTCCCAGAGATGGGTGGTGATGATTTCCCAAACACTGAAAATACTCTTTTTTAAAAAAAAATTTTTAATTTATTTTTGAGACAGAGACAGAGCATGAGCAGGGGAGGAGCAGAGAGAGGGGGAGACACAGAATCTGAGGCGGGCTCCAGACTCTGAGCTGTCAGCACAGAGCCCAATGCGGGGCTTGAACTCACAGAGCATGAGATCATGACCTGAGCTGAAGTTGGACATTCAACCGACTCAGCCACCCAGGCGGCCCCCCCCTTTTTTTTTTAAATTGTTTTTAATGTTATTTATTTATTTTAGGAGAAAGAGAGACAGCATGAGCGGGGGAGGAGCAGAGAGAGGGAGACACAGAATCCGAAGCAGGCTCCAGGCTCTGAGCTGTCAGCACAGAGCCCGATGCGGGGCTCGAACTCATGAACTGTGAGATCATGACCTGAGCCAAAGTCGGACACTTAACCGACTGAGCCACCCAGGCACCCCAAACACTGCAAATATTCTTAACTCCACTGAACTGTAAGCTTAGAAATGGTTAAAATGCTAAATTTTATGATATATAATTTACTTCAATAAAAGAAAAAAAATTTAAAAAGAAATCATCTTAGTATAAAAGATATGGAATGCTTTAACTTCTGATATGCATAATTTTCTGACTATAATATAAAAATAATTTTAATATGAATTTGACTTTTTAGCAGAGTAAAATAAGCATTTAGTAATATTCTCCCCCTCATGTTAATTGACCTTTGTAGTCGGAAAACACCTAAATGTCTGTTACTGGGAAGTAGTATAATTAGCCATTGCATATCCAAGGAGTTGCTTAAAAGTACAGGCTCCGGAACCATACCAACTGGATTCTTAGCCAAACTCCACTGCCCACTACATCTATAATTGTGGAGAAGGTACTTAACTATTGCTGCTTGCCTCCGTTTAGTCTTCTTTAACGTGAGGTTAAGGATAGTGTGTACCTTACTGATTTTTTTACAAGAATTAAATGAATTAATACATAAAAAACATTTAGAACAAAGTCTGGCATATATTATTACTATTACACTACAATTACTACTACTACCGTGTTATCATTCTTATTATTTAGTAGCAGTTAAAAAAGGAGGCCATAGGATCTGTCCATATTGACATGAGAAGTATCCACAATATATATTAGAAATAGTGGGTTACTGAATAATACGTATAATTTGTATGGTAGCTTTTATTCCTGCTGTTGGAATATGTTGTGTTGAGTACATATCAGAAAAAAATAGTTCCATCTTGAAAAAAAATCACACTTTTGTCAGTATTGTTATTACATTGTACTTTTAATGTTTAGAAAATAGCCTTTAGGAAAAAAATCACAGACTTTGAAAAAATAATTCATGTACCATGTAGAATTCCATTTAAAAGTAGAAATTTTACAATGTGATAGTATCTTCAAGATAAAGTTGTGGTGTGAATTTAAAAGCACTAGACAGAGGACTTATTTCTTCTATAGATTGCTTATTTATAGAGACAGTAAAATTGTAGTTTTCTTTTTTTTTTAAGTGTTTATTTAAATTCCAATTAGTAGGGGCACCTGGGTAGCTCAGTTGGTTGAGTGTCCAACTCTTGATTTCGGTTCAGGCCATAATCTCAGAGTCGTGGGATCGAGCACGCCATTGGGCTCCTCACTGAGCATGGGGCCGGCTTAAGATTCTCTCCCTCTGCCCCCTCCCCCACTCACATACTCTCTCTCTCTAAAATAAAAGATAAAAATAAAAAATTCTGGTCCGTTAACATACAGTGTAATATTAGTTTCGGGTGTACAGTACAGTGAGTCAACACTTCCTGATCACCCAGTGATCATCACAGTGCACTCCTTAACTCCCATCACCTATTTAACTTATACCCCCCCCCACCTTTCCTCTGGTAACCATCAGTTTGATCCCTATAATTAAGAGTCTGTTTCTTGGTTTGCTCTTTTTTTCTCCCTTTGCTCATTTGTTTCGTTTCTTAAATTCCACATATAAGTGAAATCATAGGGTATTTGTCTTTCTCTGACTGATTTATTTCACTTAGCAGCTATCTCTAGCTCTATACATGGTGTTGCAAATGGCAAGATTGTGTTCTTTTTATGGCTGAGTTGTATTCTGGTGTGTGTGTGTGTGTGTGTGTGTGTGTGTGTGTGTGTATACACATCTTTTTGAAAACTTTTTTTACTGTTTCTTTTTGAGAAATAGAAAGTGTGAGTGGGGGAGGGGGAGAGAGAGAGTGAGACACAGAATCCAAAGCAGGCTCCAGGCTCTGAGCTGTCAGCACAGAGCCTGACAAGGGGCTCAAACTCATGAACCATGAGATCATGACCTGAGCCGATGTTGGATGAGTCGACTGAGCCACCAAGGCACTCCCCACCCCCCACCCCAACATCTTCTTTATACATTCTTCAGTCAGTGACACTTGGGCTGTTTCCATAATTTGGCTATTCTAGATAATGCTGCTATAAACATCGAGGTGCATGTATCCCTTTGAATTAGTATTTTTGTATTCTTTGGGTAAATACCTAGTAGTGTGATTGCTGGATTGCAGAGTGGTGGTATTTTTAACTTTTTGAGGAACTGCCATACTGTTTTCTAGAGTGGCTGCACTAGTTTGCATTTCGGCTAACAGTGCAAGAGAGTTCCTTTTTCTACACATCCTGGCCAACACCTGTTGTTTCTTCTGGTGTTGATTTTAGCCATTCTGACAGGTGTGAGGTGATACCTCATTATAGTATTTCCCTAATGATGAGTGATGTTGCGCATCCTTTCATGTGTCTGTTGGTTATCTGTATGTCTTTTTTGAAAAGATGTCTATGTCTTCTGCCCATTTTTAAATTGAATTGTTCGGTTTTAGGGTGTTGTTTTAGAAGTTCTTTACATATTTTAGATACTAACCCTTTATCAGATATGGCATATCTTCTCCCATTCCATAAGGAGAACAAATATTGTTACAATGTCAATTCTACAATCTACACATTTAATGCTATCCCTATCAAAATACCAACAGCATTTTTTTTTAATTTTTTTTGTAATGTTTATTTATTTTTGAGACAGAGAGAGACAGAGCATGAATGGGGGAGGGGCAGAGAGAGAGGGAGACACAGAATGGGAAGCAGGCTCCAGGCTCTGAGCCATCAGCCCAGAGCCCAACGCGGGGCTCGAACTCACGGACCGTGAGATCGTGACCTGAGCTGAAGTCGGATGCTTAACCGACTGAGCCACCCAGGCGCCCCACCAACAGCATTTTTCACAGAATCTAGAACAAACAATTTTAAAATTTGTATGGAACCACAAAAGACCCCGAATAGCCAAAGCAGCCTTCAAAAAGAAAAGCAAAGCCAGAGGCATCACAATTCCAGACTTCAAGTTATATTACAAATCTGTAGTGATCAAAATAGTATGGTACTGGCACAAACATAGACACATAGGTCAATGGAACAGAATAGAAAACCCAGAAATGAACCCACAAATATATGTTCAGTCTTTTACAAAGCAGGAAGGAATATCCAATGGAAAAGACAGTCTCAACAAGTGGTGTTGGAAAAACTAGATAGCAACATGCAAAAGACTGAAACTGGACCACTTTCTTATACCCTACACGAAGGTAAATTCAAAAGGGATTAAAGACCTAACTGTGAGACATGAAATCATAACTCTCCTAGAAGAGAGCATAGTAATTTCTTTGACATCAGCCTTAGCAACTTCTTTTTAGATAAGTCTCCTGAGGCAAGGGAGACAAAAACAAAAATAAACTATTGGGACTTTATCAAAATAAAAAGCTTCTGCACAGTGAAAGAAACAATCAGCAAACTAAAAGGTAACCCATAGAATGTGAAATTGCAATTTTCAGCTGTATCTTTAAGTAAAATGTGTTCTCTTTTTCTTAGCCATTTAGTATTGATTAGTGTAACTTCTGTTTCCTACGTTAAATAACTGTATTACTCATATGGTTTGGCCAATTTATTACTAATTTTTTTTCTTGTGTCAGTTATGTCACTGCTTCCTAAATATACTTCTATGTTTCTATGGTTTTGGATCATATTTACATTGTAAAGGGGAAATAACATAGAAATCTCCTCTCTCATCACATTTTGTGATTGAACAAAACTTTTAATCCATAGAATAGGCAAGTCAATCTCCTCCCATTTCTTTCTCTTATATAACACATTTTATAAAACATGTTTTAACTTTTTAAGTGAACTCTACCCCCAACATGGGGCTTGAACTCATGACCCCAAAATCAAGAGTTGCATGCTCTACTGATTGAGCCAGCTAGGTGCCCCTCATCTTTTTTTTTTTTTTTTAAATGGAGAACACTCTATGACATGTATGTGAAAACCCAATAGAGAAGTTCCTTTATAGGTTTTTAACATTTTTAAAAATAAGCTCTATTCCCAATGTGGGGCTTGATCTCACCACCCCAAGATCCAGAGTCACATGCTCTACCGACTAAGCCAACCAGCCACCTCTCTCATATAACATTTACAAGAGAAGAGAATTGGTTTTTCCCTTAACTATCTGATTAAAATTTGCACCCTACCCATGAGGGTTAGGGTGATTCTTAGTGACATATTGTGACAGGTTCTTCATTGTTGACTACTATTATCTATCTTCAGGGACTGATAATTCATCTAGGTTTGTAGAAACACAATTTGAAATGGCGGGGAAGTGGAACATGAGTTTGTGACTGCAAAAGACTGATGGTTATGTGAGAAATGACAGTTTCAGAGATTTTGTGAATGCATTTTCTGGGCAGTATGGTATTAAGAGAGTGGGAAAGAAACCGGTCATGTGAAGGTCAAATGCCAAAAGTCTTTAATAGAAATGTTTTCAGGGAAGGCGGTTAAGATGGCAGAGAAGAATGAAGACCCTGAACTTGTCTCATCTCTGAAACACAGCTAGATTAGTACCAAACCAATTTGAACACCTAGGAGATTGTTCTGAGGATTAACACAACAATCTGCATAACTTTAGCCACAGAACTCAGTGGCTACACAGTGCAGAGAGGTGAACTGGGGGAGAGAAAAGCTGCAGAGGCTGGGGAGCTGTTTTTGCGGAGAGAAAGAAAGGGGAAGAGTACAGCACATTGGGATCATGAAAGAAAAGCACTCTCCCAAAAGTAGCTGGAGAGAAGGAGAGAGCGTAAAAACACTTGCAGGGGACTGAACCAGAAATTTGTTCCCCAAAACCATTGACAGGAGGAAAGGAGAGGGTTTCAATACCACCAGAATTCTATAAACAGTGGAGCACAGAGTCTTAAGTTTTGGAGGTCAGTGCCTGGCAGTGCTCTGGTGAGGAAGCAAGGCAAATCCCCAGAAACAGGCAGTGTGGCCTGAAGGGTCCATGTGCCACATGAGGAGAAGCAGTTCTCCTGCTCAGAGTGCATTTGGTAGGGGTCATACGGCCTCCCCACAGGCAAAGGTCCCAGCAGACCCCAGAGAGCAGCCATTTTTGCTGACACTGGAACAAAGATGCCAGGATGAGGTAAAGCCTGGCACCAGCTGCGTGATGTGGTTTGCCATAAACTCTGAACCTGTGCTCCCATGTGATTGTACAGAAGTTTTCTGGGGCAAACTGGCACATGGCCACTGCTAAGTGATACCCTCCCGCAGAGAGTCAGTGCAGGTCCAAGCTGCAGGAGTCTCTGAACTGTGGTGTTTTGAAACACAACCCCATCTGAGTGAAAACTCTGGAGGGAGGTGCCACCTGACAGGCAGACAACTTGGACATGGATAAAATAGAAGCAGGGAATGGATGGAGGCCTGAAACAAAGGAGGGGTGTTTGATCCTGAGTCGGTGAGAGCCTGAAGTTTCTGTGCCAGAGACTAGGGAGTTGGGTGAAGCCATCTCTGCCTCTCCCACACACAGGCATGCGCGCACCATGGCCACACAACACTGATCCACCCAGTAAGCTATGCAGCACCACCTAGTGGAGCATGGAGCCTTTACACTAAGCCCTGCCCAACTGCACCCTCCAAGCACATCCCCTAGAAGATCAGTACAGGTCATGTCACCTGCTTAGTATACAGACTATAGAAGGCTTCATAGTTTCAGTTGTAGGGGAAACGGGATGTAATTTCATTTGGGTTTCATTCTGTTTGCTGGTTCAATTGTCTTGTTCGTTTTCTTTGCTTCTGTTTTTGCTTAAATATTAGTTTTCTTTTTTCTTCTTTCTTCCTCATTCTTGGATACAGAAAGATAAATATTTTTTTACATTACTTTTTAAATTTTTTTCTCTACTTCATTTTCTTTATTTCGTTCTATTTTATAAGTTTTTTAATTTTTAATTTTTTTCTTTTTTTCATTTATTTTCCTTTTTTCTCTATTGTATCAAGCTTCTTTCAATAAGCAGACCAAAGCACACCTATGATCTAGCTTCCTTTATTTGATTTTTTTTTTGTTTTTAATTTTTTAATTTAATTTTTTTATTAATTTTTTTCTTCCTCTAAAATGGCAAAATGAAGGAATTCACCCCAAAAGAAAGAACAGGAAGAAATGACAGCCAGGGGCTTAACACAGATATAAGCAAGATGTCTGAACTAGAATTTAGAACCACGATAACAAGAATACTAGCTGGGGTTGAAAAAAGCATAGAATCCCTTTCTGTGGAAATAAAAGAAATAAAATCTAGTCAGGATGAAATTAAAAATGCTGTAACCGAGATGCAATCTTAAATGGATGCAACGATGGCAAGAATGGATGAAGCACAGCAAGGAATCAGTGATTTAGAAGATCAGATTTATAGACAATAATGAAGCAGAAAAAAAGGGGGAAACAAAGGCCAAAGATCATGATAAAAGACTTAGAGAACTCAGTGACTTATTAAAAAGGAATAACACTGAATCATAGGTGTCCCAGAAGATGAAGAGAGAGAAAAAGGGGCAGAATCTGGTTTATGTGTGAGCAAATTATAGCAGAAAACTTTCCTAAGCTGGGAAGGACATAGACCTCAAAATCCAAGAAGTACAGAGAGCTCCCATTAGATTCAACCAAAACTGACCATCACTAAGGCATCTCATAGTCAAATTCACAAACTACACAGACAAGGAAAGAATTGTGAAAGCAGCAAGGGGAAAAAGTCAACCTATAAGGGAAGACAGATCAGGTTTGCAGCAGACCTATCCACAAAAACTTGGCAGGCCAGAAAGGAGTAGCAGGATATATTCAATGTGCTGAATCGGAAAAATATGCAGCCAAGAATTTTTTATCCAGCCAGGCTGTCATTCAAAAATAGGAGAGATAAAGAGTTTCCCACAAATAAAAACTAAAGTTCATGACTGCTAAACCAGCCTTGCAAGAAATTTTAATGGGGACTCTTTGGAGAAAAGATAAAAAACAAAAAAGACCAAAAGCAACAAAGACTAGAAAGGACCAGAGAACATCGTCAGAAACCCCAATACTACAGGCAACACAATGGCACTAAATTCATATCTTTCAGTACACACTGTAAATGTCAATGGACTAAACACTCCAATCAAAAGACATAGAGTATCAGAATGGATAAGAAAACAAGACCCATCTATATTCTGCATACAAGATACTCATTTTAGACCCAAAGACACTGACAGATTGAAAGTAAGCGGGGGGGGGGGGGGGCGGGGGGGCTCAGTCAGTTGAGCGGCCGACTTCGGCTCAGGTCATGATCTCGCGGTCAGTGAGTTCGAGCCCCGTGTCAGGCTCTGTGCTGATAGCTCAGAGCCTGGAGCCTATTTCAGATTCTGTGTCTCCCTCTCTCTGACCCTCCCCCATTCATGCTCTGTCTCTCTCTGTCTCAAAAATAAATAAACATTAAAAAAAATTAAAAAAAAAAAAAAGAAAGTAAGGGGGTGGAAAACCATCTATCATGCTAATGGTCATCAAAAGAAAGCTGGAGTAGGCATATCTAGGAATAAACCTAACCAAAGAGGTGAAAAATGTATACACTGAAAACTATAGAAAACTTATAAAATAAATTGAAGAAGACACAAAAAAATGGAAAAACATTCCATGCTCCTGGATTGGAAGAACAAATATTGTTAAAATGTCTATACTACCCAAAGCAATCTACATATTCAGTGTAATCCTTATCAAAATAACACCATCATTCTTCACAGAGCTAGAACACACAATCCTAACAATTTGTATGGAACCAGAAAAGACCCCAAATAGCCAAAGCAATCCTGAAAATGAAAACCAAACAAAACTGTAGTCATCAAGACAGTATGGTACTGGCACAACAACAGACATATACGTCAATGGAACAGAATAGAGAACCCAGAAATGGACCCACAACCGTATAGCCAACTAATCTTTGACAAAGCAGGAAAGAATATCCAATGGAAAAAAGACAGTCTCTTCAGCAAATGGTATTAGGAAAACTGGGCAGCAACAAGCAGAAGAATGAACCTGGACCACTTTCTTACACCAAACACAGAAATAAACTCAAAATGGATGAAAGACCTAAACATAAGACAGGAAGCCATCAAAATCCTAGAGGAGAGGGGCACCTGGGTGGCTCAGTTAATCATCTGACTTTGGCTCAGGTCATGATCTCACCATTTGTGGGTTTGAGTCCTGTGTAGGGCTCTATGCTGACAGCTCAGAGCCTGGAGCCTGCTTTGGATTCTATATCTCCCTCTGTGTCTGCTCCTTCCCTGCTCACACTCTCTCTCTCAAAAATAAACATTAAAAAAAATTTTTTTTTTAATCCTGAGGAGAAAACATTCAACAACCTCTTTGACCTGGGCCACAGCAACTTCTTACTTGACATGTCTCCAAAAGCAAGGGAAACAAAAGCAAAAATGAACTATTGGGACCTCATTAAGATAAAAACTTCCTGCATAGCAAAGGAAACAAATCAACAAAACTAAAAGGCAACCGACAGAATTGGAGAAGATATTTGCAAATGATGTATCAGTTAAAGGATCAGTATCCAAAATCTATGAAGAACTTATCAAACTCAACATCCAAAAATCAAATAATCCAGTGAAGAAATGGTCAAAAGACATGAATAGACACTTCAAAGAAGACATCCAGATTGCTAACAGACACATGAAAAGATGCTCAACATCACTCATCATCAAGGAAATACAATCAAAATCACAATGAGGGGACGCTATGGTGGCTCAGTTGGTTAAACATCTGACTTTGGCTCAGGTCATGATCTCCTGGTTCGTGGATTCAAGCCCCGTGTCGGGGTCTGTGCTGACAGCTCAGAGCCTGGTGCCTGCTTTGGATTCTGTGTCTTCCTCTCTCTCTGCCCCTCCCAGCTCACAAGCTCGCTCTCTCTCTCTCTCTCTCAAAAATAAACAAACATTTTTAAAAATTAAATAAATAAAGCCATAATGAGATACCACTCACACTTGTCAGAATGGCTAAAATTAACAACTTCAGAAACAACAAATGTTGGCAAGGATGCAGAGAAAGAACCACCCTTTTGCACTGCTGGTGGGAATGCAAACTGATGTAGCCACTCTGGGAAATAGTATGGAGGTTCCTCAAAAAGTTAAAAATAGAACTACCCTATGACCCAGCAATTGCACTACTAGGTGTCTATCCAAAGCATACAAAAATGCTGATTCAAAGAGGCACGTGCACCCCAGTGTTTGTAGCAGCACTATTAACCATAGCCAAAGTATGGAAAGAGCCAAAATGTCCATCAACTGATGAATGGATAAAGAAGAAGTGGTGTATATATATACGATGGAATATTACTCGACAATCAAGAAGAATGAAATCTTGCCATTTGCAACAATGTGGATGGAACTAGATTATATTATGCTAAGAGAAATAAGTCAGTCAGAGAAAGACAAATATAAGATTTCACTCATGTAATTTAAGAAACAAAACAGATGAACATAAGGGAAGGAAGGCAAAACTATTATAAAAACACAGAAAAACTATAAGAGACTCTTAAATACAGAGAACAAACTGAGCATTGCTAGCGCAGTGTTGGGTGGGGGGGAAGGGCTACAGGGGTGAGGGGCATTAAGGAGGATATCACATTGTTGGGATGAGCACTGGGTGTTATATGTAAGTGATGAATCACTAAATTCTACTCCTAAAATTATTATTACACTGTATGTTAACTAATTTGGATTTAAATTTTTAAAAATAATAAATAAACGAATGAATGAATGAAATGTTTGCAACTGTTGCATTTTTTAGGTCAGTTTTTTATAGAAACATTTTATTTCCTTATAAAGTATTGAGAATCAATTACATGATGTTTTGGTATGGCAAAAGGAAGACAGTGTTTTCTTTTTCTGTTTTAAAATTCTTGATTTTCAAACCCTTAATTTTAGACAAAAAGCTGAGAAGTGGTATGTCACAGTTATACTGAATGCATTTTGAAGGCAATGGATAGATTTTTGATAATGAAGTAATATTGTTTTCATAAGGAGAAAGCCAGCTTACTTCATAATTTAGGTAATAAGTATATTGATTTTGGAACCAGGATAAACCCTCAGCCTTTGATCAGTCTGCCACTGATATCTTCTCCAAAAATAGGTTTTAAAAAACAACTACAGGGGCACCTAGGTGGCTTGGCTGGTTAAGTGTCTGACTCTTGACTTCAGCTCAGGACATGATCTCATGGTTCATGTGATCTAGCCCCAGGTCCGTTTCTGCACTGACAACGTGGAGCCTGCTTGAATTCTCTCTTTCTAAATAAATAAACTTAAACATTTTTAAAAACTATAACTACAGAGATTTTTAGAAAATGGTTAGTAAAACCTAATAACCAGCTCAGCTACTGTGAATTAAACCATTTTGATCTTTGAGAAATAGTTTACTTAATGCTAGTATCTAACTACTATTCTTTAAAACCATTTTCTTGGGGTGCCTGGGTGGCTTAGTCAGTTAAGTGCTTGACACTTGGTTTTGGCTCAGGTCACGATCTCATGATTCGTGAGTTCAAGCCCCACATCAGGCTCCATGCTGATGGTGTGGAGCCTGCTTGGGATTCTCTCTCTCTCTCCCTCTCTCTCTACCCCTCCCCTGCTCACTCTCTCATTCTCTCTCAAAATAAATAAATAAATTTTAAAAAATTCAAAATAAACCATTTTCTTTAAAAAGTAAATAAGGGGTGCCTGGGTAACTCAGTTAAGCATCCGATTCCTGATATTGGCTCAGGTCATGATCTCTTGGTCATGGGATGAAGCCCCACGTCGGGCCCATGCTGAATCAAAATAAATAAGATTTTTTTTGAAAGCAAATAAGAATGAATCGGTTTAAGTGTTGAATGTCAGACAAGTGATACTCTATTTTACAAGAATTACAAATTGTTTATAATGGGTATATATTGATAAAAATGGACATTACAAGAAAGATTTCATAGTAGCTTTAAAAAAACCCTTTTGATAAGAAAAAAGCCATTTTTTAAATAACGCATTGCCTACTTTTATAGGACTGACTGCTGATGCTAGAGTGGTAATAAACAGAGCCCGTGTGGAGTGCCAGAGTCATAAGCTTACAGTTGAGGATCCAGTAACTGTGGAATATATAACTCGCTTCATAGCAACCTTGAAGCAGGTAAGCCAGTATTCCGACAGATTTCTTCAGGCTTTCTTCTTTTGCATCATTATGGTTCCTGTCATGGGAATACTATAAGCACTCCAGTCATTTAATCCATTAAATCTACTAAACTCCTTATTCCTCCTCACATTTACTTCATGTAATCCATTAAATCTACTAAACTCCTTATTCCTTCTCACATTTACTTCATATTCGCTCTCTTATTCCAATGGACTGGATTGATTTGATCGTTAGAAATCTCAGTCACTATCAATTCTGGGAATTCTATTAAAATTTAAAAGAGCAATAAATCTCATATTTTAAGAGGATTTCTGTACTTCTCGTGATACAGTAGTGAAAACCTTTTTCTTTTCTTTTAAGTTTACTAAAGAAATACCCATGATTCTTTCACCTGCAAACCTAAACAAAACTGATCATGTTTGGATTTGACTTCTGAATCCATACATAGATACACAGGTTGACATTACATAGAATCATGATGTATATAAGTATTCTCTTACTCTCATTTTATGTGCCCTTTATGTATGCCAGCATAGTCCTTATGCATACTTACCATTCTTACTATGTAATACTGTTTCCAGTTGCTCACTGGAAATTATTTAGATTGTTTCCAGTTTCTTTCCCTTTCTCATTCCCTTTCTCAATTTAGTACTTTAATAGCATTACTCTATCTTTGTCATAGCTTTTAGTTTTCTTTTTTGAATTATATTGTTAAATTAATTTTCAGTATGAGATTACTAGATTAGAGATTGTAATTGGTTTTAAGACTCTTGTTATATGTAGCTAAATTGCTTGGTAAAAAGATTGAACCAATTTTTATTGTGCAACCAGCAATGCATAAATGTATCCCTGAAGGATCATCAGCCTTGGGTTTCCATTTTTCTTTTATTTCGCAAATAAGTATAACATAGTACTGTAATAGTTGTTTTAATTTGTATTTTATAATTAGTAGTGAGGTTGATTTTTTTCCCACATGTTCATTTGCTATTTTCATTTCTTCTAGTGTAAACTATCTTTCCTTTTGACAGGCACTCTTGGTGGTTAAGAATGCGCCTCCAGGAGCACATTGGGGGTTTGAATCCTGGCTTTGCTACTTTCTAGTTAATGCCGTGAGCACACTATTTAGTCTGTTTTTTTTAAATTTTCTTCTTTATGGAATAAACATTACAATAATACCTAGTTCGTTGAGCTGCATTGTGGATTAAATGATTAATACATCTAAAGCATTTAGAATATTTTCTGGCATGGATTTTGTCATTGTCCATGTAGAGATTTCTTTATAGACTATATATTCTAGATACTAAACTTTTAGACTATATACTTATAAAAAATTACCCTATTTTGTTTTTTTTTTTTAATTCATGTCTCAAGGAAGTCCAACATTTTTATATTTTTCTACTTTATTTTGGTTTGATTTTCTCAGCCGTTAAAAAGGTACCCATTAAAACACAAGATGTAGAGCATTGTATATACAAGGTTCCCAATTGTGGCTTTAGTTTTTCTTCTAGATATATAAAGGCTATACACAGAACATTTAATATACATTGTAAACCTGTAATAGTGGGGTTGCTACTGGGAAGGGGCCTGGGGCTGTGAGACAAAAGAGATCTTTTATGTACTCCTTTTGTACTTTTAAATTATTTTAACCCTGTGCAAGTACTACTTTTCATTAAAGAAAAAAAAAAAACATGGTTGTTTAAGCAAATAAGAGGGTCTCTCCTCTGAGGTATATTTACAAAACATTTACTTCATACCTCTGTGTGAACTAAGAATATTAAGAAATACAGGAGAATAAAGACACAAACCCTGCTCATTAAGAGTTTATTTATATTTGTAGCACAACTATTTGCATTCAAAATTTGAAGTGGCTAATAAAAATATATAATAATGAAATGAAAAAAAGGTGTGGACTTGAGCTTTCTGTCAGGGCTGCCCTGTGCACGACTTCTAGGGGCACCAGTCTCAGAATTAGTGGGAATTCCACTCTCAGGAAGTTCCTGGCACTAAAGTAAAAAGAAATACAATTGGCTTCCAGTGCCCTGTTGTCTGGGAAGAAAAAAAAAATGCTTTTTCTTCCAGAGAGATAAAGGTTTCCTTGTTTGGGAACTGAAAGAAATCTCTTAGTTGGGTTTTCTGTAGAGATAACTTAGTATAGAGTGAACAGAATATCCTTGATAATAGTATCAAGTAAAAGTACTGATTATAATAGTGACAACTGTAGTATCTCTCAGAGTAAACCCCAAGGACTTCCTTCCAAAGCACAGCTCACTAAAATCAGCTTTACTAGGTGGGAACCAAAATGGCGTGACATATACAGTTCTCTGCTATATTAACAAGATTATAGTCTAGTTATGTTACCAAAAAGCATATAAAGCAATGAGAAAATAGTTTTAAGACCATATATAAGCACTCTTAATTATTTAATTTTACATACTGGATGCATTAATTTCATTAAAATTTCATCATGGATTGAAGTTACTCCAGAAGAAGTCAGAAAGAGGATCTTAAAGAAATACAGAATACTATTAGAATTTCTTAGTTGGTAAGTAATAGTGCTGTTCTTTGTATGGCCTCATAGCAAAAGTAGTTGAAAAACACTTTATTTTTCAGAAATATACACAAAGCAATGGGCGAAGACCTTTTGGCATTTCTGCCTTAATTGTAGGTTTTGATGATGATGGTATCCCAAGATTATATCAGACTGATCCCTCTGGTACTTACCATGCTTGGAAGGTAAGTCATGAATTTGTTAATATAGTTTAGAAGTTAAGTAAATGTATTCACAGTAAAGTTTTATCGTTTTCAGGGACATGACAAAAATTGTTGCATTAAAATATTTTTCTTAATTTTTTTAAGGTTTATTCATTTCTCAGAGAGAGAGCATGAGTGGGGGAGGGGCAGAGAGAGAGGGAGACACAGAATCTGAAACAGGCTCCAGGCTCTGAGCTGTCCGCACAGAGCCCGACTCTGGGCCTGAACTCACGGACCGTGAGATCATGACCTGAGCCGAAGTCGGACGCTTAACCAGGCGCCCCTTGTTGCATTAAAATACTGATGGTGGTACAAACTTTATGTAACCATTTAGCTAGTCAGCAACTACGATGGTTTTTGATGGATAGACAAACACTTTGTTTTATTAATCACAAGGTCTTTTCCTTTTGAAAAGATGTGACAAACCTAAGTATATGTAAATGGCCAAATAAGAGATATATCCAGTTGCTGTTAACACACAATTGAATGAGCATTTAAGCCCCATAGTGAAGTATTTCATGCATCCTTTATTCGAGACTTAGAGTACCCCAAACTATGAATCGGTTTGGGGTACAATTTATATGGCAGTACATTACAATTTTCTCCACATAATTCTTGGAATATAGTTTGTTTTCTGGATAAGTTGTCATTCCTGTTTCAGTACCTAAATACTAACTTTGCTTAATGGTACATTCAAATCTAATACAAAAGTCCAGGGCCTAGGGAAACTAGTGACAGTTTCCAGAAAGAAGTTTTTGTATATTCTCATATATAAATATAGAAGTACCCCATAAAATCTAAATAATTTTTTATATTATTAAAGTTTAAACACCCAAGCTTTAAATAATTTCATGAGGGCGCCTGGGTGGCTCAGTCAGTTAAGCATCTGATTCTTGATTTTGGCTCAGGTCATGATCTCATGGTTCATGAGATAGATTCCCACATTGGGCTCTGCACTGACAGCAGGGAACCTGCTTGGGATTCCTTCTCTCCCTCTCTGCCCCTCCCCTACTCACACACACTTGCACGCTCGCGCGCTCTCTCTCTCTCTCTCAAATAAATAAGCTTAAAAAAAAATTTCATGAAGAGTTTATTTTACTGTTATTAAAAGTCAAATAGGGGACCTGGGTGGCTTAGTCGTTAAGTATCTGACTTCGGCTCAGGTCATGATCTCACAGTTCATGAGTTCAAGTCCCATATCAGGTGATCTCAAGCCCTGCTTTGGGTAAACACGAGCCCCATTTCAGGTGAGCCTCGCTTTTCTCTCTCTCTCTCTCTCTCTCTCTCTCTCTCTCTCTCTCTCTCTCCCCCATCCCCTCCCTCTCTCTCTCTGCCCCTCCTGGGATTCTCTCTCTCCGTTTCTCTGCCCTTTGCTCACTTGTGCACACACTCTCTCTAAAAAAAAAATAATAATTAAATTAAAATTAAATATAAAAATAAGAGCCAAATAAATTAATGGGGAAATATTACCTTGGTCTTTATGTTTGTATTAACTAAAGGAGTTTTTTGGGCTAATCACACTCATTCTGTTTTATAAACCAATTAACCAGGCCAGTAAAACAGTGGATTATATTCTTGCCACAAAGATCTGAATATTTGTGTAAGCTACACACCTTCTTTTAAGTTACCTGGACAAACTGATTGGTAATCAGAAACTGTGAATTTGCCTGCTGCAAATACCAGACTTTTTTCTGCCAATTTAAGAAATCTTTTACACGTACTAGATTTCTTATGTTTCCCAAATCTATACTTTCAACAAGTTATTATAGCCTTTCTCAAAATATTTTGAAGTCTGCCATCTTCTGTTTGTATTAATTATTACATCATTACATTTCATTTCAATATCATAACATAATAGTTTCCAAGTTTACATAATTTTTCATTTTAATCTGTTTGCTCCCTAGGGCCATACAGAGAAACACTTTTATTGCAAAGTCAACTAGTTAGGAAAATTATGGACTTTTTTTTAATTTGGGGGATTTCATTTATCATTAGGTCTGAAACTATGCTTTGCCGTGGTGTCTGAAGAACATGTGGTAGAGGTGGAGGGTGTGAACAGTGTGTGCATACACCTGCACACATGTATACCCCATAACCATTTTACTGATTTCACACATTGTACTTTCTTGTAGGATTTTAGTTGAAATCAAATGCAACTTAAAAACATGATAACAAAAAAACATTTGGAAACTTTTTCATTTTACGTATTTGGTAAGTGAGACTCAGGAGTCAAGTGATTTTTTTAAAAAGCCACACCACTAGTTAATGACAAAACTGTCATTAGAACTTAGGGTCTTCTGCCTTATTAGTACAGTGTTCCTTCCGCTACCTCATGCTTAGGCCACGTGATTCTTTATGTGTGTTATATAAATTCTGATATCCAGTCTTGAAAGGTAGAATAAAATCTTCTGGCTTTATTTCTGTTTTGGGGAAACTATATATAGCACTTTAGCCATGAGATCAGGTGGGGTTTTTTTGTTTTTTTCATTTCTATGGTTTGTTTTTTACCAAGTAGCCTGATAAAGTGATACAATGGGCTGTTGAGGACATGGCTGTGGTACCATGTGGAGCCAACACTTTCACAGTGCTAGGATGTAGTTTTTTACAAGGCACAGAGAGAGGACGCATGAAATGAATTATGGAAATGGGAAGTTAAAAATATAAACTCTGGCCACCTGACCTGTTGCAGAAATGAGAACAGAAATAACTGTTACCAGCACTTTGGTCGGTTTGTTGAGGTTCTTTATCTGGCATGTTAACACAGACTTTTGTTTTTTTAAGATTATGGTCCATTAGTGATCCTGCCTTAATGGCTTATAGAGCCTTGAGTTAACTTTTTTCGCTTTATATGGGAATAATAAGAGAGATCTCCAGAAAATCCCTTGAGTACAAGACATCTCCCTGGTCCCATTGTATAATAGTAACTTTATTTCCCTTGATAATCAGAATCAATCATACCATCCTCACAGTAACCCATTATTTGCCTACTGGTTCAACGGCATGAGGAGTCCAAAATTGCCAAGTGGAAGTCTCAGCTTCTAGTTCAGTGAAATTATTGTTATATCCCCTAGTAGAACATTGCCTCTTCTCCCTCCCCTACCACGCTGCCAACTTGGGAACTAGGACCTTTAAACTGAAACAACCTGGGGCGCCTGGGTGGCTCAGTCGGCTCAGTCGGTTAAGCAGCCGACTGTGGCTCAGGTCATGATCTCACACTCCGTGAGTTCGAACCCCGCGTCGGGCTCTGTGCTGACAGCTCGGAGCCTGGAGCCTGTTTCAGATTCTGTGCCTCCTTCTCTCTCTGACCCTCCCCTGTTCATGCTCTGTCTGTCTCTGTCTCAAAAATAAATAAACATAAAAAAAATTTTTTTTTTAAATAAACTGAAACAACCTTAGAAGCAAAAATTTTATTAGTGGGGTATCAGGGGTTTAATGAGACATCTATCCCTTGACTCCTAGATTTGTGGCTATGATCCTGTTTCCAGGCACACAAGAGGATCTTGTCGAACATAAACCTGGCTTCAGAAGATGCTGCCCGCCCCCACACCCCCACCCCACACACACACCCCTGGTGCTATAACTGAGTCTTCAGTTGGCTATTCCCTATTTTTACTAGGCTGGCTTCTTTAGGATTACAGAACATAAGAGCAGTGAATCCTATGGGCACAAGTATATTCTCTCAGTTCCTCCTTGGTCACCAGCAGTGTTTTGTAGGATACCATCATGGTGAAGAAAACATTCAGGAAGTTCACAGAAGGTGAGGCATTTGTTACAGGGAAATAAAACTCCTATCCGGAGTAAGTTTCTCTTCCAATAAAGGCATATAGCTGCCCCTTCCATGACAGAAGAGTCTTAAGAAATCAGTTAGCTGTGTAGTTCTGGCAGTATCCAGATCAGTGGAAACACCCTTTTTGAAATATTTTTCTTCTTATGTTTTCATATTGCAGAAAATATTATTTTTACTTGGAGTAATGGGTTCTGGGGTTTGGCACATTACATTAAATTATATTAATCAGAAATCCTCCTGCAACCACATAGAATACTAGAATGGTCATTAACATGTTTTTAATGCATAGCTGAACTTACAAAAAGGACAAAATCCTAAGGGGCCAGAAATAAAGAAGAAATTGAGTACCAGAGCAATAATCCTGTGAGTTGAAGATACCTCTGTGCCAGAGATATTGTAGTGTAGGATTCCCAAAGATAATTCACTATCAAAAGTTACAAAGTAAAATATATAAAGAGTCCATCATTTAACAAATATTCCCTCTAGGGGTTCCTGGGGGGCTCAATCGGTTAAGTGTCTGACTGTTGATTTGGGCTCATAGTATGATCTCACAGTTCATGAGATCAAGCCCCACATTGGGCTCTACATTAACAATGCAAAACCTGCTTAGGATTGTCTCTCTCCCTCTCTCTCTGCCCCTCCATCACTCACATGCATGCTCACACTCTCTCAAAAAAAAAAAAAAAATACTTAAAAAAATATTCCATCTATAAATATTTGAATTGCATATCAAATATTGTTCTAGGTTCTGGGGATACAGAGATAACAAAAATATGTACTGATGGTATACATGTAACATAAATCCTTTGGGGAAAAAGAACAGGTTGGGAGGAGAGGATGTGATTGGTAGGTAAGGTAGTCAGGGAAAGCACCTTTGAAAAAGTGATATGTGAACAGAGGCCTGAAGAAAGTAAAGGAGTGAGCCAGGTAGTTATTTCTGTGGTATTCCAAACAGGAACCAATAAGGCAGCAGTATGTTCCATATCTGTGAGACATCAAGCTGTATGCAGAGCATATGACTGTGCTGTGGTGACTGCAGAAAGATAGTGATGAAGGATGAAGTAAGAAGCAGGAGGGGACTGATCTTACAGGGTCAAAAAGGCCATTGTAGGACTTGCATATTAAATAGGGCGATGTAGAGAGCCATTTGATTTTTTTGCATAATAGAATAACATGATCTGGCTTTTATATTTTTAAAGTATCTGTGTGGCTGCTGTATTGAAATAGACTGTATAGTAAGGTCGAAGCAGGCAAACAAGTTAGAAGGCTATGTCCAATAATAATCTAGGTTAGGGGCATTGGACCAGTGGAAGATGGGGAAGGAGCCAGCATAGTCTGTAAAGGAAGGGTACCCAGAGAGTGGCATCCTGGATCACAAGTGAAAATACCATTCCAAGAAGAGTTGATCAGCTGAGTCAGTGCCACTGAGTCAGATGAAAAGTGAAATGACTGGATTTGGCAATGGGCAGGTCATTGGTGACCTTGACAGGAACTTCTCATAGTGACGAGAGACTGATTAGAGTGGACTTAAAAGAAAGGGAGAAAGTTCCAAGAGTCATCAAGCTTTCATACATTCCGTATGAGACCACACAAAGGATAACATTGTTCTATTACTCATCAGCTAAGAAATTCTAATAGTAAATAAAGTATTGCTGCCAAAATGGCCTTATCAATATTTTTTCTGTATATCTTTAAGATATACCAAGATACATCTGCAAGGTATTGTTTTGGCTCTTAACAACAGGGATGTGATGATTCTTAACATATAAGGGTTTATTTTTCTCATATACTTAGAAGTTTGAGGATAGATGGTCACTGGTATTTGTCTCTTTTATTATCATAGTCTTTGCCCATGCTCTCAAAGTGGCTGCTAGATCTCCAGCCAACCTGTCTGCATTCCAGGTACCAAAGGTTTCTAGAAATTCCACCCATTTATTTCCACTTATCTATTCCTACTGGTAGCTGGGGCTAGGAAATCCTACTTTTCAGCAGGCACATTGCCTAGAGTTCTGTCACAAAGGAAGAATGGATATTGGCATTGGCTGCTAATGATCTTTGCTATAGAAATCATCATTAATCATTACAGGCAGGAAAAAATACTGCAAGACTATCAGAGTCTTCTGAAGTGGGCTGGGGGAGGGGTGGGCGAAGGGTTGGGAGAAAGGGTGGGGACTTGAGCATGGCAAGAAGATCTTAAGAAACCAGTCAAGTAGATAAGAATTAAAGAATTTTTATATTAGCAATTAGGAGAATTGGACAGGAAAGTCACCAGGAATTTATAAGGTGACCTTTAAGGGCTCAGTGAGATTTTTTGGATAAACCACTACCTTATGTTCTTCCTCTCATAGCAACACCTAGTTATCCCCCCAAAACTAGTAGCTAATAATACTCCAAAGTCATACCAGTCTTTACCTTTGATCTTAGTGAAATTTCAAAGCCACAAGATTCAATTTAAAATTTCACAACTATTTATTTTAGTCCTCTAAAATATAAAGGCATAGAAAAAGTTCTGTGAAATAAAAATAATCTTCTGCTAACAGGAACAATACACTGTCAGGCAGTACAAAAGGTAGGCTTTCATGCTCACTTCCTAAAATCTCTTTTGAGATCTCTTTCTTATAATCAAAACTAACCATAACCACTTAGAACTAAGACTTTCCCTCATTCACTGCCAGGATCCTTCATTGAAAGGATGGACTTTTCTGCTGGTTCCTCTCACTCTCTAAAATCATCAAAGCGAAGGGTCAGGTGGCAGCACAGTGTATAAAGTTCAGAGCTTGGACTGTCACTTCAAACTACTTGGTTTCAAAGCTCAGCTCTTCTACTTACCCGGTCTTCCGAGATCTTGGGTAAAATTACTTAAGGCACTGGTTCACAAATTGGGCTGATTTTGTACCCACTGAGAGACATTTGGCAATATCTAGAGGCCTGTTTGGTTGTCACAACTGGGGTGGGGGATGCTACTGGCATCTAGTGGGTAGAGGCTGCTACGCATCCTACAATGCACAGGGCAGCGCCCAAGCAAAGAATTATCCAGCTCGAAATGTTAATAGTGCTGAGGATGAGAAAGCTCGTTTTGACATTTCCAACCTCCCATTTCTTCATTTGTGAATTGGGGTTAGTAATTATTTAATTGTTTTTGTGATGGTTGAATGAGAGAATCCATGCAAAATGCTCAGCATAGTGCCTGGCACGTAAGTGCTCTGTTAATATGAACTACTGTTATCATCCTCATTATCATCACTAATACTCGTCTAGATATTTATTTTTTTTATAATTTTTTTTTTTACAGTTTATTTATTTTTGAGACAGAGAGAGACAGAGCATGAATGGGGGAGGGTCAGAGAGAGAGGGAGACACAGAATCCGAAACAGGCTCCAGGCTCTGAGCTGTCAGCACAGAGCCCGACGCGGGGCTCGAACTCATGGACCACGAGATCATGACCTGAGCCGAAGTCGGACGCTTAACTGACTGAGCCACCCAGGCGCCCCTCGTCTAGATATTTTGACTGAACGAAATATATATATTACGCGTGGCCATGCAGCCAGGGCAATCGTTCACCTCTTTCCTTCATCTGAAGAAAATTTCGAAGGAACAAAGAAAAATGGGGAATGGAACAGAAGAATCTTCTTTCATTTACAGAATCAAAGATAATCAGTAATTAGGTGACCATTCTAGGTTCTAAGAAAATGGTACGCATGGTCCTATTCATATAAACAGTTTCTTCTTCATGCCAATGTCCTTTTTTCCTATTTTCTTTCTTCCTTTTGTACTGTATTACAAAGTTATACCTCCTTTCCTCTCTACCTCTTTTGGAATTTCAACTGTTTCAGTCTTTTCTGGTTATCAAGGAGTTGGAAGCCATTAAAGTAGTAGAAAGCATTGACCAGGACAAGACAGTGGTATGTTTGAAGATAAGTCATACCAACATTACAGATTATTCATGTAGTAACAAAATGAGCTGCTGAAATGTTAGCTAATTTTTCAAAACTACAATTTTCACGTAGTAATTACACTAAGAAATGTGGTAGTAAACTCTCCATGAGTAACCATAAATTCATTCATACTGCAATGATATTAATAATTATCTTATTTTTCAAGGCAAATGCAATAGGCCGAAGTGCTAAAACTGTCCGAGAATTTCTAGAAAAGAATTACACAGAAGATGCTATAGCAAACGACAATGAAGCTATCAAATTAGCAATAAGAGCTTTGCTAGAAGTAAGTGATCTAATAAAGCATATTCAGGAAAACATGTTTTTTTCCCTTATCTATTTGCTTCAAAAAGTAAAATTTGCTGAAGTAATTCTACTATTGTGCTTATTCTACATTAGGTTGTCCAGTCTGGTGGAAAAAACATTGAACTTGCTATAATAAGAAGAAACCAGCCTTTGAAGGTAAGTCATTAACCAAAGAGGAAAAAACATATGTAGTATAAAGTAATTTGACAACAGTTGAATCTTGTCAAGATGTTGACGCCTGTGAATCTTCATTAAATGCCTGAAAACTCCATTAGCATCTACTGGCAACATGATGACTTCGGTTTTGTTTCTGTAGGCTAATGTTCACTAATTCGCATGTGCTTATTGTGAGCACTTACCTATCCCTGGTCCTTTGCGAAGACTTAGAGGTGCTGAGATCTGTATGTAGTCCTACCCCATTTAGTATGTATTCTTCGAGGCAGGAACCCCTACTGAGCCAGTCATGTATGGGGTTGGTATAGAACATTGCCTATGGATATTTATTCCCAGCACCATAAACAAGCACACCTCGAAGATGCTGAGGATTCAGTTCCAACCACCGCCATAAAGCCAGTATTGCAGGGCCACCTGGTTGGCTCAGTTGGTTGAGCATCCAACTGTTGATTTCAGCTCAGGTGGTGATGTCACAGTTGTGAGACTGAGCCTCGAGTCAGGCTCTGTGCCATGGACGTGGAGTCTGCTTGAGATTTTCTCTCTCCCTTGACCCTCCCCGACTCTTGCACGTACACACACATTCTCTAAAAAAAAAAAAAAGAGAGAAAGAAAGAAAAAAAAAGCCAATATTGCCACAAAACAAGTCAAATGAATTTTTTGGTTTCCCAATGCATGTAAAAGTTATATTTACACTATACTGTAGTCTCTTTAAGTGTGCATTTTGTCTAAAAAAAACAAAAACAATGTACCTAATTAAAAAATACAATGCTGCAGTGCCTGGGTGGCTCAGTTGGTTGAGCATCAGACTTCGGCTCAGGTCATGATCTCGCAGTTCATGAGTTCAAGCCCCGCATTGGGCTTGCTGCTGTCAGCATGGAGCCCACTTCAGATAGTCTGTTCCCTGCCTCCTGCCCCTCCCCTGCATGCTCTCTCTTTCAAAAATTGAATGTTAAAAAATTACAGTGCTAAAAAATGCGAGCCAATATTTGAGCTTTCAGTGAGTCATAATTTCTGATTACAGATCACCATAACAAATATAATAGTAATGAAAAAATTTGAAACCTGAGAACTACCAAAATGTGACACAGACACAAAGTGAGCAAATGCTGTTGGAGAAGTGGTGCCAATAAACTTGCTTGATGGAGGGTTGCCACACACCTTCAATTTGTAAAAAATGCAGGGGTGTCTGGCTGGCTTGGTTGGTCGAGTATGTGACTCTTGATCTTGGGGTTGTGAATTTAAGCCCCACGTTGGATGTAGAGCTTACTCAAAAGAAATTAAAACCCCAACAATTGATTAAAAATGTAGTATTTGCGATGCACAATAAAACAAGGTATTCTGTAGAAAGCAGTTATTCTTCCCGTCTTTTTACATCTTCTGAAAATCAAGATAGGTTCCAGCCAGTGTCATTCAGCTACCGTTAGTATAACTGTTGGCCCTCCAGGCTTCTAACGTAATATTATCCTTCATTATGTCAGAAACCCTCTACTCCTCTTGTCTACTGGTTTTTATCTATTGTCTCTCCTTTTCAGTTAGAAGTGCCTTGAGCCTCTGTGAGACATAAATTTTAATACCTGGTGTGACAACCTTTCTGTATTTCTTTGAGGCAAGTCTGTACCTTTTGTTAACCATTATGGGTTGAAACTGCAGAGGCACAAAATAAATTGTCCAGAGTATTGTGATGGAGGACTCACTGGCTAAAGAACATTTGAAATTCGGTTCACCACTGTTCCTTAGGTAGAACTGTACACGGTACAGTTTGCCAGCTCTCTAGCCGAGAGTGTAAAAAGCACGTAAAGCATGGGAAACCATATGAAAAGTATACTAAGAAGGATTATTTTACATATACTTTCTGTTTTGAAGGAAGTATTTCAAGGGGATACAGTATTAAAGTCAGCATTGGGTGGAGCAGTGGGCCTTTTGTTTTTTGAGTTGTGTTGTTGTCGTTTGTTCCGACACAACATTTGCACCTCGTACCGGTCAGCCAGAAGACGGGGAGGTGAGGATACGGCAGCGGCAAAGCTTCAATGACTAAGAGAAATGGGGAAATGGGTGGAGGTCCTGCCCCTGCACGGCCCCCCAAAAATAACCACGGTGCTGAGATGGAGTGTAGAGATGGGAACTGGGCCGTGTTGTCATCCCTGCTGTCGAGGGTCTCAGGACAGATGCACCAACAGCACAAGGACACAAAAGCACTGAGGCCAGACTCGCCTCTCCAGCTCCATCGCGTACATGTCTACCCACAGGGATAGACACACCCAGGCGTGCATATATTTTTACTTAGGAGTGCTAGGATGGTATGCGCACTGGCAGCAAAGTTACACTGCCTCTCCACACGCTGTTTCACGATACGCTGTGTAACACACAGGGCATGTGCTTTGGAATTGGATAGACCTGGGTTTAAGTTTAGAGTTACAGAGACCTAAGTTCCAACACACTGGTATATTTAGTAGTGTGACCTTGAGCGAGTTGCTCCCCTCTTTACTTTTCAATACAATAAAATTGATTTGTATAAAATAAAAGCTGTTTTTGCTTCACACTGTAGTGAGGGAGCTGTAAACACAGCAGTGTAAGTCACCTTCTCCCTGCCGCTTTGGCTCTTCTCGTGGCTGGTAAAACAGGCCAACCTATTAGACAGTCAGACAGTGGAGTGGAGAGGAGTGGGGAGTTCGGCAATGAGTTACTTGCCCATAAACAGAATGAGTCTGCATTTAAATGTTTTCAGAGTTATAGTCATATATATGATATGTAATGCAATATAACATTCTGCCCTCCTTTCTTTTTTAACACAATGATAGTGGAAATGTCATGGAGTTAAGTTTTGTCCATATTTGTTATAAATATGTTGCTTATATACATATTATATATTTGCAGATATAAAGTTAAAGTTTAAATAGAAAATATAAATACCCATTTCAGGTGAGCACAAGCCCCACTTTGGGTGAGCTTGAGCTCCACTTTGGTTGACCGTGAGCCCTGTTGCAGGTTTAAACAAAAACAAAAAACACAGGCTCCATTTCAGGTGATCCCTGCCTCTCTCTCCCTCTCTGTCTCTCTCCCTCTCTGTCTCCCTCTCTCTCTGCCTCTCTCCCTCTCTCTTGCATCTCTCTCTGTCCCTCACTCACTTGCACTGCCTGTCTCAGAAAGAAAGAAAGAAAAAGAAAGAAAGAAAGAAAGAAAGAAAGACAGAAGAAACAGAAACAGAAAGAAAGAGTAAATATAAATGTATAGGGGCACCTGCTGGGTGGGTCAAGTGGTTAAGCATCTGACCCTTGATTTTGGCTCAGGTTATGATCTCATGGTTTGTGAGTTCGAACTCCACGTCAGGCTCTGCCTAACAGTTTGGAGCCTGCTTGAGATTCTCTTTCTCTCTCTCTCTGCCCCTCCCTCTCTCTCTCTTTCTCTCTCTCTCTCAAAAATAAATAAATAAACACTTTAAAAAATAAGATATAAATGTATAAAATATAATTTATATTGGAAATATTTAGAAATTACTGGTGTAATTGAAATTTGCTTTTAATTTTTTTTTCTTTTCAGATGTTTAGTGCCAAAGAAATTGAATTACAAGTAGCTGAAATAGAAAAGGAAAAGGAAGAAGCAGAGAAGAAAAAATCCAAGAAGACTACCTAATTCTTAGGATGAACATTAGGAGACTTTAATGTTTTGTTTTACTCCTTGGAATTCTTAGTGAAGTTTTAAAGGAAGTAAGTTGGTTTGCAGCATTACATTGAATAGTTATATGCTGTTTTGAGAATGCCACATCTGTAGCTGTCTTCAGACTGTTACATAGACAGACTTAGTATGAAGATATTCTTTGAAAAGAAATTTCGGTAATTGTTAAAAGCAGTCATAATTCCATATAAGCCTGAGCCTTATTTATGCAAACCTAAGAAAAACACTTTAATTTTTAAAAATTAATAATTTGTTGATGTTTGAGTATTGACTATCAGGTAAAGAGATAGCTATTTCAAAATAAACTGAATACTGAGTCATACTTCACGAATGATAAAAACATCTTTGTGTTGGTAAATTGCCAAAATTTTGTCAGAGCCTTCTTCATTTTTAAACATTTTATCATATTTATTTTACCTTTGTCATTTTATAAGTTGCAGTACATTATTTTTTTCCACAGAACAAGTATTAAAGGCCTAATCTAGATAGGCAGTTAAAGTGTGGTAAGAGCTTATAAGAGCATCTGAATGAGGTACTATATATAGGAAAACAAGGAGAGAAATGGATACATATAAAATTCTTAGTTTCAGTTTTTATTTTATCTCAGTGTCCAGTATGTTAGGTTTGTTACATGTTCCATCAGCTATCTGAGTGCTTACTAGTGCTTGGCCTTGAGCTAGGCTTATTAGGAGTAATAAAAAAATATAAAAAGTGATCCCTGTCCACAGAGGGCCCACAAAAAAATGTGCTTAATTCCTGTATGAGGTTATATTTTTGAAGACAAAGGATATTAATAGGCATAAAAACAATAGCCTATATATCTTACTATTTTAGAGCTTTGTCTTCTCTCTCTCTCTCTCTCTCTCTCTCTCTCTCTCTTAATTTTAGAGAGCATGTGAGCAGGGGAGAGGGTAAGGAGTAGGAAGACAGAGAATCTCCAGCAGGCTCCATTCTCAGTGCAGACCCCAACACAGGGTTGGGATCATAACCTAAGATGATGACCTGAGCCAAACCAAGTGTCAGACACTTAACCGACTGAGCCACCCAGGTACCCCCTTTTTCTTCTTTTTAATGTTCTTTTTGAAAATGGAGAGGAGAGAGGTTGAGTTTTTGCAGAGGAATGAAAAGCTCAGAATAGATGTTAACAGAAAAGAATCCGTTTGGGGGAACAACTGCCATAAGACGATCTAAGCCATTGGTGGTTGTAGTGCTCTGAAGCAAGGGAAAAAGAAAGCAGAGTCAGAATTTTCAGAGATATAGGCGTACCTGGGTGGCTCGGTTAGTTAGGCATCTGACTCTTGATCTCAGCTTAGGTCTTGATCTTGAGTTCAAGCCCTATGGGTGTGGAGCCTACTTTAAAAAAATATATACATAAGAGATACAAAGACACTGGGGCATCTGGGTAGCTCGGTTGGTTAAGCATCCAACTCTTGATTTTGGCTCAGGTGACGATCCCAGGGTCGTGGGATCTAGCCCTGTGTCAGGCTCTGCGCTGAAAATGGAGCCTGCTTAAATAAATAAAACAAAATTTAGATTTTTTTAAAAAAAGGGAGCAAGAGATAAAGACCTTAACAAGGCTACCTCACTGGTATTCATCTTGGGCCAAATTCCTGTGGCCTGCTGCTGATGCATTTCACTTCCTCAGAAGCACTGCAGGGCATTTTCTAAGGCAGAATGTACAATTTGTATTCTACTCTACTTCAGGCCACTCTTACTCTACTCTGACTTATGTCACTCTGACTGCCTTTCTGGTTTCATAGGAACCATGGAATTTTGCAGCTTCCTCTGTTTGTCCTCTGTTTTGTTTTCGATACTATGATTCTTTGCTTTGAGTCATACTGTATACCTTTCTTCTTTAGAACTTAGAATCAAAGATAAGTATTTGTTCCCTGTCACTTCTGGCCCCTCTTAGCTTTCCAGAAGCAAAGATGCTTCCCAAGTGGAAGGCCTGCTAAATAAAATATTAGGCTTTTGGAAAAAGAACCTCACCACTTTGAAAATCAGTGATCAGCTCTCTCTGGAGGTATCTCAACACACATGCACACCTAACATACAACGTAAAGGGCAGGATGTTCACATTACCCTGCTGTACTGCAGTGAGCCCATTATGAATTCTTAATACTCTTTTTTTTTTTTTTAATTTTTTTTTTCAACTTTTTTTTTTTTTTTTTAATTTATTTTTGGGACAGAGAGAGACAGAGCATGAACGGGGGAGGGGCAGAGAGAGAGGGAGACACAGAATCGGAAACAGGCTCCAGGCTCCGAGCCATCGGCCCAGAGCCTGACGCGGGGCTCGAACTCACGCACCGCGAGATCGTGACCTGGCTGAAGTCGGAGGCTTAACCGACTGCGCCACCCAGGCGCCCCGAATTCTTAATACTCTTGATACATTATTTGATAATAAACATTTGACAAATATTGAGTGTTTTCAGTGGCAGACACTATTAGATGCTAGGGATATAGTGGTAAGGAGCAGACTCCCAATTTGTCCCCATTACTGTGTAATGAAAAGGTGGGTATTAAACCCAAATTGGGATTAACTCTGTGAAGCTCTGTGTCTGTTTTCCCTTCTAAACTACAAGTCCTTCAGGAAGTTGGACTGGGATTTACATCTCTTTCATCTTTGTTTCCACAGGTTGCCTATCATTAAGACTTAATACTTGCTTGTTGGGCTGTGTTGACCTATGCAGATTGTTGCAAATATCAGAAATTGAGAGTGGGGAGAGGAATCATCTAATCTCTCACTTAGTGTAGAAGTCAGTTTCCTGATTTCTTTTGGCCCTTGTTGAACATCACAGTAATGGGAAGATATCACATGGTCAATGAATAGTGCAGGCAGGGCCCCTGAAAGTGGATTCCACCCCTGGTGAAATAAAAATGAGAGGACTTGAGGAAGAGAAGAATATATTGTTATGGCCCCGGAAAGCCTTCTAAGGGTGCAGTAATTTGAAGTCACCTTCCCCAATCACTCATGCCTGATTGAACATTACCTTTGTGCTGGGTACCAGAGATGAACAAGATACGGTCCTTGTGTTGAAAAGGTCATAGTGCCAAATAGTTGAGCCCATTCTGACAAGTTATAGGAATAACGAAAAGTGTATTTCCCTTATAATCTGAGTTTAATATACAGCATTGCTTGCTGATGGTTCTGGAGTGACTTATTTAAATCTTTGCTAGTAAATGCCGCACACAACACCGGTTCTTTTAAAAGGGAAATGAGACGTATTTTGTGTGTTAAAATGAAGAAGGTGGTAATACCTCCCTGTCTCCCAATTTCAACTTCCGATCTGAGGACAGGACAGTCTATACTGCCAAATCCATCTGGCCATAAATAGATATAATGTTAATGACTCTTCTCTGAACCACTGCTGAGCTGTGTGGCTTCCATGCTTCCTATCTGGGAATAATAGGGATACATTATCCAAATGCTATGGTTATAATTTCACCGCTTGTTTTTATTTTTAAGTTTTATTTATTTGTTTATTTTTTTAATTTTTTTTAACGTTTATTTATTTTTGAGACAGAGAGAGACAGAGCATGAACGGGGGAGGGGCAGAGAGAGAGGGAGACACAGAATCGGAAGCAGGCTCCAGGCTCTGAGCCATCAGCCCAGAGCCCGACGCGGGGCTCGAACTGACGGACCGCGAGATCATGACCTGAGCTGAAGTCAGACGCTTAACTGACTGAGCCACCCAGGCGCCCCACCCCTTGTTTTTTCTTAAGGAGTACTCATACAGTATTTGTTACATACCAGACACTTTTGCGTTCTTTACAAACATTAACTCATTTAAGTGTCTTCACAACTGTCATGAGACGCATGTAATTGATGTGCATAGTGCTGACCTTATAGTGCTTTGCCACCACAGCTGTCCATCAAAATGGACACCCGCATCCCTCCCCCACAAAGCTGTTTCATGACAGGACTTATTTATTTATTTCACGGGCTGTATTCTTCCTGTAACAGGCATGAGGGTCTGATTATTTCTGGCTCATTTGCTTTGTTTGTTTTACTTTGGAAATCTGTTATTTTGGCCAAGTTTCACTGATACGCACAAAGTAATTTTTTTGTTTAACATGAGGTTTTAACCAAAACATACTCTTAACACGCTTGTTACTTAAAATAATCATTTTTACTTCTTTTACTAAGAGAAAATCCCCGATATGGAAGCGCTTTATGTTTTTTCTGCATCGTATTCTCAAGGTGAGATAATCACAAACGTTTGGTTTTAGGAATCAGCTAAACAACTGCGCTTTACATCATTGGGTATGGTTAACTAGACAGTCTGAAAATCCCTCACTACAGGCATAGAAACACTTTCTAACAAACATCTTTTTAAATGCATAGCTTAGCTGACAACAAGGGAAACCCCTAGAGGCCAAAAACAAAAGGATTTGAAAATCTGAGAACGCATTTTGATCAGATGCGGGTGCGGCCCTGTTTGTATTGGCACAAGGAATAAACGCTAAGAGTCAGGCAACAGAGCACCTAGGAACATCTCCACCCTTACTGGGGTACTTGGTTTATGGCAGCTAGTATTTCATATCAGTGGATAAAGGATTAAGTTATTCAATAAATGGTGACAGGACAACTGGTTATCCATTTGAAAAAATCGGACCTCTACTTCATTCTATTAAAATCAATTCCAGATGAATTAAACACCTAGACATAAAAAACAAAACTTTTAGAAGGAAAATAAAGATCTTCAAGACCTTGGAGATAAGGATAGATTTTCTAAACAAGATGCAAAAACTGCTAACAAGGAAAAGACTGATATAATTCAGCTACCTCTACATACGTAGATAAAGTGAAAAGACAGGCCCCAAATGAGAGAAGACATTTGCAACACATTCAACTGACGAAAGGCATGCATCTGGAATTTATAAAGAACTGTTGATTCAAAGAAATAAAAAGTACAGTGCAACAGAAAAATGGGTGGAACATTTAAAAAAATTTTTTAATGTTTTTATTATTTATTTTTGAGAGAGAGAGACAGAATGCGAGTGGGTTAGGGGCAGAGAGAGAGGGAGACACAGAATCAGAAGCAGGCTCCAGGCTCTGAGCTGTCAGCACAGAGCCTGACACGGGTCTCGAACTCATGAGCTGTGAGATCATGACCTGAGCCGAAATGGGACGCTCAACCGAGTAAGCCACGCAGGTGCCCCAGGTGGAACATTTAAACAGGCAGTTCACTGGCACAAAAACAGACACATAGACCAATGGAATAGAATAGAAACCCCAGAACTAGACCCACAAACGTATGGCCAACTAATCTTTGACAGAGCAGGAAAGAACATCCAATGGAAAAAAGACAGTCTCTTTAACAAATGGTGCTGGGAGAACTGGACAGCAATATGCAGAAGATTGAAACTAGACCACTTTCTCACACCATTCACAAAAATAAACTCAAAATGGATAAAGGACCTGAATGTGAGACAGGAAACCATCAACCCTAGAGGAGAAAGCAGGAAAAGACCTTTCTGACCTCAGCCGTAGCAATTTCTTACTTGACACATCCCCAAAGGCAAGGGAATTAAAAGCAAAAATGAACTACTGGGACCTTATGAAGATAAAAAGCTTCTGCACAGCAAAGGAAACAACCAACAAAACTAAAAGGCAACCAACGGAATGGGAAAAGATATTTGCAAATGACATATTGGACAAAGGGCTAGTATCCAAAATCTATAAAGAGCTCACCAAACTCCACACTCGAAAAACAAATAACCCAGTGAAGAAATGGGCAGAAAACATGAATAGACACTTCTCTAAAGAAGACATCCGGATGGCCAACAGGCACATGAAAAGATGCTCAACGTCACTCCTCATCAGGGAAATACAAATCAAAACCACACTCAGATATCACCTCACGCCAGTCAGAGTGGCCAAAATGAACAAATCAGGAGACTATAGATGCTGGCGAGGATGTGGAGAAACGGGAACCCTCTTGCACTGTTGGTGGGAATGCAAATTGGTACAGCCGCTCTGGAAAGCAGTGTGGAGGTTCCTCAGAAAATGAAAAATAGACCTACCCTATGACCCAGCAATAGCACTGCTAGGAATTTACCCAAGGGATACAGGAGTACTGATGCATAGGGGCACTTGTACCCCAATGTTTATAGCAGCACTTTCAACAATAGCTATGGAAATTATGGAAAGAGCCTAAATGTCCATCAACTGATGAATGGATAAAGAAATTGTGGTTTATAGACACAATGGAGTACTATGTGGCAATGAGAAAGAATGAAATATGGCCCTTTGTAGCAACATGGATGGAACTGGAGAGTGTTATGCTAAGTGAAATAAGCCATACAGAGAAAGACAGATACCATATGTTTTCACTCTTATGTGGATCCTGAGAAACTTAACAGAAACCCATGGGGGAGGGGAAGGGAAAAAAAAAAAGAAAAAAAGGAGGTTAGAGTGGGAGAGAGCCAAAGCATAAGAGACTCTTAAAAACTGAGAACAAACTGAGGGTTGATGGGGGGTGGGAGGCGGGGGAGGGGGGGGTGGGTGATGGGTATTGAGGAGGGCACCTTTTGGGATGAGCACTGGGTGTTGTATGGAAACCAATTTGACAATAAACTTCATATATTGAAAAAATAAATAAAAAATAAACAGGCAGTTCACAGAACAGGAAAGTTGAATTATTTTCTCTCTTTATGAAAAACTTACTAAATGATGTTCTACCAGACTAATCCAGGAAATGCATGTTAAAATGATGGCGAGACCATTTTACAGCCATCAGACTGGCAAAAATTTTAAATGTATAAAATGTTGCATATGTATAAAATGTATAAAATTTATATAAAATGTATATATGTATATACATAAAATGTATGTATAAAATATATAAAATGTATATAAAATGTATAAAAGAGTTGCATAAGAACTCTTATCTACTGCTCTTAGGACTGTAGACTAGGCCAACTGCTTTGGGCAGCAAGTTAGATCTAGTAACGTCAAAGAGGCACGTGCCTTTTTACCAGCAATGCCACTCCAGGGCATACAGCCTACAGAAACGCTAACATACGTGCATAAAAATAATCACACATTGTTCGTTTTAGCAACATATACAGACATATATGTGAAGTAACCTAATGTTTGTCCACTGACTGAATTGACTGAATACATTATGGTATATTCATACAGTAGCATACCATATAGCAGGGGAAAAGAAGTCACTACAGCTACATGCATCAATACAGATATATCTCAAAAATATCATATTGAGTGGGGCGCCTGGCTGACTCAGTCTGTAGAGCATGGAACTTTTGATATCAGAGCATGGAGCCTACTTAAAAATTAAAAAAAATAATAAATTTAAAAAAACCATCATATTGAGTAAAAACTAAAGCCAGTTGTGAGAAAGTACACACGATGTGTTTATAGAAAGCTTCAAAACCTACAAAGCTAAATATAGTGTTTAAAAGATACAGTGTTTAAGGTAAGACTGAAGAAAAACAAGGGAATGGTTGTTGCAAAGTTCAGGACAGTGAGGACGGTACTTGGGTTGGAGCCAGGGAGAACGATGCACAGGAGCTGGTTGGTGCCAGCAGTTACTTTCTCATTAACTCCACATACATTTTCAGTGGTTATTGAGCGGTTATAAAGACGCCCAATCTGATTAAAAGCTATAAGGTTTTTCACTAGGTTTTTTACACAAGGTTTTTTAATAGAGGGTTATAAAGGTGCATTTAAGATCATGATTGCAAGAGGTATGTATTAGAAACAACATGAAAAAATGTATGTAATAATCTCACTGAAAGAATTTTTATAGTATTACTCTTTTAATAATACATTCAAATAGTACATAACTTTTTTTAAGTTTTTTTTTTTTTTTTTTGAGAGCACACATGCATGAAGGGAAAGGGGCAGAGAGAGAAGGGAAGAGAGAATCCCAAGCAGGCTTCACACTGTTGCAGAACCCCACACAGGGCTTGAACCCACAAACCATGAGATCGTGACCAGAGCTGAAATCAAGAGTCAGATGCGTAACCCAATGAGCCGCCCAGGCGACCCTAATTTTTTAAATTGTATCGTCAAATATTCCATCTCATTTTTGTCCCCCAGTGACTTAAGTTCCTCTTCTGAGAGGCAACCATATTATCAGGATGTTTCCACTGATGTTTTCAATATCTCCTATTGATATATTATACCTATAGAAACAAACACATGTAAATATATCTTTTAGTGCAAATGGTACCATACTGTATACTGTTCTGTATCTCGCTTTTTTCACTCAACATATATTTGAGGATCTTCTCATGTGAGGATCATTCTTTCCAATGTATAGATGTAACACTAAATTATCAGTCTTCTATTGATGAACATGTTGATAGTGTTGCTATTGCAGATGCTGCAGTGAATAACCTTTAGTCATTTCACAAATGTGGAAGTAGATAGGATAAACCACTAGATGTAGAACTGCAGGCTCAAAGGTATGTTACACACTTTTATGTTTCTCCTAACGGTGAGCGAGAATCTCTGCCTTTCTACACCTTCCCATTGTAGTTGTGCTGGCTTTGTATGGTGTCAGCTCAGCTAACCTGAAACTGTTTTCCAGAATTCTCTTTCCTGTACAGTTCTGAGTTTGAGTTGGGCACAAGAGAAATTCGCATAAGATTTGAAAGGCAGAAGGGAAGCAGCTCAGGGTAAGAAGGCAGCTCACAAAAAATGCTGGTTTACTGGCCCGGTTGGTTAGTGTGGGAAGGCCTCCAGAACCATAGCTACACTAGTTCCTCCACATTCTGCTGGATCTTTTCCTTCAGACTCTGGGAACTGGGCCAGGCATGCAAGCAGCTTCATGACAAAGGACACCAACTTTTATATCAGGTCACAAGCATCCCCAGGTTGCAGGTGGTAAAAGATACATGTGGTTACAATTTGTCCTCATGGGTTACAGTTTATTCTTCACCCTCCCCACTCCGTATCCACCTTTCCTTCCTGACTACCACCAGACTCAGTGGATCAGTGTAACAGAGGGACAGCCTTAAAGAGACTTCTCCATCAACTCCCACAATTGGGAGGGATATAATTTATCTAGAAAATTGCCAATTCTGCATCATAGTGATTTCACTTCTTTAATTGAACCCAGACTGATACAATAGTGCTTCAAACATTTTTTGCCACTAAATAGGTGAAATTACAATCGTTTTTGCATTTTTACTTTTTAAAAAAATTCCCAATATTCAATTTGCATTTTTCTTATTATGAATGATGTTGAACATCTTTATGTTTGTTTAAATGTCTTTATGGTTGTTTAAATGCCTGGCTGGCTCTGTTAGTAGAGCATGCAATTCTTGATCTTGAAGTTGTGAGTTTGAGCCTCATGTTGGGTGTAGAGATTACTTAAAATATAAAATCTAGGGGTGCCTGAGTGGCTGGGTCGGTTAAGCGTCCGACTTCGGCTCAGGTCATGATCTCACGGTCCGTGAGTTCCAGCCCCGAGTCAGGCTCTGTGCTGACCGCTCAGAGCCTGGAGCCTGTTTCAGATTCTGTGTCTCCCTCTCTCTCTGCCCCTCCCCTGTTCATGCTCTGTCTCTCTCTGTCTCAAAAATAAATAAACGTTAAAAAAAAAAAAAAATTTAAAATCTAGAGGGGCATCTGGGTGGCTCAGTTGGTTGAGCAACTCTTAATTTCAGCTCCAGTCATGATCTCACAGTCATGAGATTGAGCCCCCCATTGGGCTCTGTGCTAAGTGCGGAGCCTGCTTGGGATTCTCTCTCACCACTCTCTCTGCCCCTCCCCCCACCCATGTGTGCTCGTCTCTCTCTCTCTCTCTCTCTCTCTCTCTCTCTCAAAAATTGTTTAAAAAAATTTTTAGAGAGATACAGAAAAAGAGAAAGTGGTGGAGGGGCAGAGAGAGGAGAGAATCTTAAGCAGGCTCCATGTGGAGCCCAACACATGGCTCGATCTCACCACCCTGAGATCAGGACCTGGGCCAAAATCAAGGGTTGGACGCTTAACTGATTGCATTACCCAGGCACCCCACTCAAACATTTAAAAAATATATAAATAATAAAATCTTTAAAAAAAATAAAAATAAATAAAGGCCTTTTGAATTTTCCTTCCATTGATTGCTCATACCTGTTACCTACTTTTTCCAATGGATTTTGTGTGTGTGTGTTTTTTTTTTCCTCATTGCTTTGTAACAGCTTTGTATATATTTGGGAAATTACCCTTCTGCATATGTGCTAGGGCAATGCCAGCTACTATAATAGATGAATCCACAGTAAACGTTTATTTCTCAATAACAAATCCCATTGCTGATAGCAATCCTCCAAGCAAAAATCTAGGACTCCTTCCCCATTTTCTGGCTCTGCCGTCTTCAACATGCCATTTACTTTCTTCTTATTTTTTAACCTTTATTTAAGTAATTTCTACACCCAACATGGGATTTGAACTCAGCCCCAAGGTCAAGAGTCTCATGCTCTTCCCACTGAGCCAGCCAGGTACCCCAACATTCCACTGTCAAACATTCCCAAGATTTCTGTGTCCATCTGCATGAAGCTACCAAATGGGAAGTTTGGAGCATCGATTGTGATTAAAAAAAAAAACAAAACACTCAGTAAACTAGAAATAAAAAGGAACTACCTTAACATAATGAAGAGCATTTTAGACAAACTCAAAGCTAATGTCATACACAGTGGTGAAAGCTTTCACCTTAAGGTCAGGACAGAGACAAGGATACTCACTTTCACCATTTGCATTCAACACAGTATTGAGTATTGGCAGTCTTAGCCAAAGCAATTGGTAAAAAAACAAAAAACAAAACAAAACAAAAAAACCATCCAAATTGGAAAAAGTAAAAGAAGTAAAATTATCTGTTTGCAGGTATTTATCTATTGTAACAGTTTTGGGTTTTTTTCCTTACATAATATTTAGAGTACCAAAGAAAGTTACAGAATAAAGAAATCAACACACAAATTTAGTTGAGTTTTATATACTAAAACAATCCAGAAAGAAAATTAAGAAATCTGCAATAACATCAAAAAGAATACTTAGGAATAAATTTAACCAAGGCAGCGAAAGGCTTACACACTGAGAACTACAAAACATTGTTGAAAAAAAATCAAAGAAGTCACAAATGTAAAGTCATCTGCATTCATAGACTGGAAGACTTACTACTGCTAAGATACCAATACCACACAACACTATCTACAGATTCAATGCAACCTGTATCAAAATCCTAATGATGTTTTTGCAGAAATAGAAAAATTCATCCTAATCTGAAAAGTAATGAAAAAGTGCTGGTGCACCTGAGTGGCTCATCAGTTAAGTGTCTTGACTTCGGCTCAAGTCATGCTGTCACAGTTCGTGGGTTTGAGCCCCGTGTTGGGCTCTGTGCTGACCACTCAGAGCCTGGAGCCTGCTTTGGATTCTGCATCCCCCTCTCTCTCTGCCCCTCCCCTGCTCACACTGCCTCTCTCTCTGTCTCTCTCTCTGTCTCTGTCTCTCTCTCTCTCAAAAATAAATAAACATTAAAACAATTTTTTTAAAGAAAAAAAAGAAAAAGTGCTCACTGTGGGTTCTTATTTCTTCTATTTCTTCCTATGGAGGAAAGTAAAGTTACATAATCTGAATCAGTGTTTCTTATACTTTTATACTTGGACATGTGTGTGTGTGTGTGTGTGCATGCGCGTGTGTGTGTACATACACACATAGGCCCTGATTCAATAGGTTTGGGGTGAAGCCCAAGAGTCTTTTCTGCCAAGCTCCCGGGCGATGTCTAGGATGCACTGGCATCACCCAGGAACTTGTTAGATCTCATCAGCTAAGTACTTAGGAAAAAACTTTATGTAATCTATGTGATCTCCCTCCTCACTGCTCCCCCTCCCCCATTACACACACCTCTCTGCTTCATCCCTTGCCATTCAGGCCATTGCTGCCCTGTCTCCTTCAGCTACAGCGATAGTGGCCTCCCTACTGTTCCTCATATACCCTAAGCAGGCTCTTGACCCAGGCCTTGCCACTAAGTGGATCTCCTGCCTGGATCACTCTACCTTTGTGGGCATACTTCTGTACTTCCTTTCACTTGTTGCACAAATGTCACCTTACCAGAAAGGCTTTCTCTGACCACCATATGTAAAACAGAACACCCATCCCCCAACGCCCAACACATGAAAGACGTATTTCTATGTTTTTTTAAATGTTTATTCATTTTTGAGGTACCTGGGTGGCTCAGTTGGTTAAGCGTCTGACTTCGGCCCAGGTCATGATCTCACAGTTCTTGAGTTTGAACCCACATTGGGCTCTGTGCTGACAGCTCAGAGCCTGGAGCCTGCTTCTGATTCTGTGTCTCCCTCTCTCTCCCGCTCATGCTCTCTCAAAAATGAATAAACATTAAAATTTTTTTAATGTTTATTTTTGAGAGACAGAGAGACAGAGCATGAGCAGGGGAGGAGCAGAGAGAGAGGGGGACAGGATGCAAAGCAGGCTCCGTGCTGACAGCAGCTAGCCTGATGTGAGGCTTGAAATCACAAACTGTGAGATCATGAACTGAGCCAAAGTCAGACACTCAACCAACTGAGCCACCCAGGTGCCCCATGTGTTTGTATGTGTTTACTGAAAGCCTCTCCCCATTAGAATTGTAAGTTCCATGTTTGTTTTATCCATTGGTAAATGGCCAGGACCTAGAACATCTGGGTATCTAGTAGATACTTAATAAATGCTTAATAGTCAAGAGCCATCCATTTAGATTAAAACTTTTAACTCCTAAGTCAAATACTAGTTGCTTCAACGTTTCCTATTTAAAAGATATATGAAACTACTGGCTAAGATGGTATATTTTTTAATTATCTTATTCTAGCATAATGTTATATTTACTGATAATGGATAAAACAACAGGAAAGAGATTTTGAAAAGTTCTCCAAATGACGTGTTTATTTGTGAATTATAATTCTGTCTTTGAAATGCACATATCATGTGAGTATCATGCACTTTCCACTGGCCCAGCCAGCTACATTGAAATTCAGTGACAATTCAAGGGCACCTTATTCGAACATGTTACCTGTACTTGGATTTTGCTGATTGTGTCATGTTTCCTCTATGCCCATTTCAGTTGAGATATTTTGGTTAAAAGAAGCGAAGATTCACTCCAGAAGGATACAAGGAAATAAGGGCTTTTGAAGGGAAGTACCAAACTCGGAACAATAGCATCACTTTGCCTACTAGGAATGGCAGCGTTAAAAACGTCCACATCAAGAACTTTTGGATCTTAACTCTAATGTTAAAGCAGTAAGTGGACCAGTTCTTTTCCACACGTCTGTTTTGTTCTTCTCCCTCTATTGTCTCTCAGCCTTATTTTAGTTCTTTAACTCATTGCTTATGTTAACTCATGGTTCCTTTTCCCTTATATAAGCATCTAGCTTTTACATGAGCATTATGGCCTTTCCAGCTTCTGTTTTGATTACAATCATGTAGTTTTAGCTTCCATAGTTAACTTTCCTTCTCCTTCCAAGGTTCCCAAATTCAATTCTGCAAAGAGTAAATGTGTTTGGACCAGCTCACCACCATGAGCTTCAAGACTGGCTTGGGTAGCATACACAGGCTTCTGCTCACTGAAAGACTTTGTCCTCCTCCTTTTCATTGATTGAGCTAACTCTGGAAATTTCTTATGACTCACAACAGACAGTCTTCTCCAAGAAGCCTTTCCTAAGGCTTGATTAGAGACCCGACCTCTGTGTTTCCATAGCTTTTTATTTCAACCTGTCTCATACTGTCTAGTAATCATTTCCTACTTATATCTCCTTCTAGAGTGTGAGCATCTCTGGCTAAGAACTGTAACCTTAACATTTGGGGCCTCAATTTAATGTTCACTAAGTAAAGGCTTTAAAAAGGCTTTAACTTTATTGAAGTAGTGGGCAAATTCTATTATTCAATTCCTGAAAAAGAAGAGGGACTGAAAGACTTTTTTTTTTAAATTAATTTATTCATTTTGAGAGAGTGAGAGAGCACAAGTTAGGGAGGGGAGAAGAAGAGACAGAATCCCACAAACTGTGAGATCATGACCTGAGCCAAAATCAAGAGTTGGATGCTTAACTGAGACACCCAGACACCCCAGGAGGGATTCTCTTTGATGGAAAAGTTAAGCAGATTATTGGTTAGAGGAGTCACCCTCCTTAAAAACTGGCTCTGGTGGGAAGGCGTGTTCTATTGGGCAGAGGAGACTCAGCAGTTTCCCAAAACTTATTCCACATAAGCTTCCTTTGTACCATGTTGATGGGTGTCAGGTGATCCAAGTGTTCCTGGTTGGGAAAATTGGTGAAAGGCTGGCTTAACAGAATAAAGCAGTCTTCTTTACTGCAGTGGTTATCAAAATATGTTCTGTCTACTCCTGGGTATCTGAAACCATTTCACAAGGTACATGGGGGTCTTAGTTGTTTTTATATCATACTAATACTAAAATAATTGCTTTTTTCACAGTGTGGACATTTCTGCTGATGGTGCAAAAGTAGTGATGGGTAAACCTGGACCTAGTCATTGTATTCTTCACTGCCAGACGCTCACATTTTGTTTTTATTTTTTTCAAGGCAATTTCCCTTATGAATGTCCTTGATGAAGCAGTAAAAATTGCATGTCTTTTAACTATTCTGTGTAATAAAGTAAGAATTACACATAAAGTACTTCTGCTATTTACCAAAGTAAGATGATTGACTTGAGAAAAAACACTTATGTGATTGTCTGAATTGCCAGCTGAACTAACCACTTTTTTTTTCCCATGGACCATCATGTCTTTCAAGGAGGAAACATGTTTTACAGTGTTTTCTCTGAAACATACTGACAAATGACTTTTTTTTTCAGATTGGGTATTTAGCAACCATTTTCTCAAAAATGAGAATAGTAAACCTGTCATTTCAACAAAAACAACTGAAAGCATTTATTGCCAATGACAAAGTTCAACTTTAAGCAATAATTAGAATTTTGGAAGACCTGTATATACTATTGTGAGATTGACAGTTTCCCAATACATAAAGCTGATGAGATTGGTGGTGTTATTGAGAAATAATGACTTTTCGATATGGTATAATGCAATATGTCAACATTTGGAAGATCTGAGTAACTCAGTGAATCAATATTCTCCAAAGGCATGCTCAATACAATGAAATCATGCACAGGTAAAAGATCCGTTCAAAGACATCCAATGCAACCAATGCAATCCAATATTATAAAGTATGAAAAGTTAACTGATATGATTTCAACTTCCACTCTGCAACTAAACTTTAAAAAACTGCTACTTGTTAAGTTTGATGCAGCAGCAAAGAATATCCCCGACAATCTGAAAAGGCTATTAAAATACTCTCCCCTTTTCTAATTCTGTGTGAGGCCAGAATTTCTTCATAGACTTGAACCAAAATAACCAGTTGCAGCAAACTGAATGCAAAGTAAATATAAAATCCAGCTGTTTTCTATTAAGCCACACATTAAAGATATTTGCAAAAATATAAAACATATACTTTCACTGTTTTTAAAAATAGTTGTTTTTTGTTTAAAATGTTTATGGTAATATGGGTGCTACTTTCTTATTTCTCAGCTACAAATCCACCTTTCTTTGCCCTCTTTTGTGATAACATTTTTTCCTTTGACAGCTGATGCCATGCTACACTTCGTCAATAGAGGGCACTGAAGTGATATTGCCGAGCCATAACAGCAGGTAAACGTTTGACTTCTGGATTCTGGTACTCTGTTATTATTATTGTTCGGTGCAGCTGAATTCCAGCTTTACCCTCAGGCCATGATTTTCCCACCTTCAGTGGCTTCATAGATCAGCAATGGCCCAATTCCCTGCAGCAAGTTTCTGCTTCACTGTTGGACTGTGGGCTCCATACTCTCTTTGAGGAAGCCTGAATCTCAGCCATAGAAAAGTCCCTCTCCTAATCCTGGTTCTTTTAATGTTCACTCTCCCTCTAGCTGAAGGGACTAAATGCATTTTTTTTGCACCTTCTACTTCTGGATGCCTTAGAGTCCTCTTCTACCCACTTGGCAGTTCTTCTACTAGTTAATAATTCTTTCTATTACATTTTCCCTCTTCAAATAACTGGTGTGATATCTGTCCCTTGACTGGACCCTTAGCTAATATAACATATAATGAGGCTTTTCTTGCTATTTTTTAAATGGACTCATAAATCAATAATTTAATTTTCTCTGTTTTAATTTCTAATGTGGTAAACATTGATAGATATAATCCATATAAACAAAAGATTTTTGGGGTCCCCAATAAGTTTTAATAGTGTAAAAGTTGCCAAAATGTAAAAGTTTGAAAACAGCTGCTTTATTGCAAGTCTTCTCAGAGCTTTTGATATACTAATGTACTTTGCAAATCTGAATTTAAACCCAGATTAACATATACAAAAGCTGTAGGAGACAGTAAGGCCGACAATTTTTAGGTCTTAAAAACTTGAAAAAAAAAAACCTTAAAATCTTTTTTTCTCATGCAGAAGTTCCTTTAAAAATAAAACAAGAGAAGAGGAGATCACACCTTATCACCAAACAATGTAACCAAAATGAAATGCATGGGCTGGGATTACTTGACAGTGCAGGGAAGATATAAAACAAAACTTGTTGGAATGTGAAAGACAGAGAAGAGCTGGGGCACTTGGGTGGCTCAGTCAGTTGAGCATCAGACTTGGGCTCAGGTCACGACTTGGGGTTCATGAATTCGAGCCCCATATTGGGCTCGCTGCTGTCAGCACAGAGCCTGCTTAGGATCTTCTGTCCACCCCCCACCCCGCCCTTCCCCCTCTCTCTGCTCTTCCCCTGCTTGCACTCTTTCAAAAATAAATAAGCATTAAAAAAAGAAGAAGACAGAGAAGAGTCTCTGGAAGAAATACCTGGAAAGAGAGGTGATGGTAGGTGGGAGGCTTCAACGCAGTTTTGCCTGGGACTTTGACCTACCTTCCTACCATTAAACCTCATGGTACTGTGCCCCAAACTGCAGTTTAAACAGCAAAATAACACAGGTTCTTCTTCTTCTTTTTTTTTTTTTTTTTTTTGAGTTTATTTTTAAGTAATCTTGACACCCAACATGGGGCTCAAACCCACAATCCCAAGATCAAGAGTCGCATGCTCCACTGACTGAGCCAGCCAGGCGCTCCCACAGGCCCTTCTGAATGGAACCTAGAGTCTACTGGGAGTTAGGAAAGTAAGGGATATAACAAGAGGATCTACCAAGAGGAAGAGAAACACACTGGAGGGTATTTGCTAGGGAGGGTTGAAGAAGACTTCCTTGGGGAAAGCTCGTCCCCCACCTCTTT